>NC_084998.1:10880253-10905253 GCF_963854185.1 Sardina pilchardus
GGCTGATTTTTGGAGGGGAAAAGACTGCAGCTTGCGAGATGTGAAGTGATGATAGGTCCAGATGAGTTATCTTAAAAAGCAAACAAACAAAAGTCTGTGAACTGTTGCTAAGAATGTCTGTTTCCATTTTGCCCAATGCATCCTGGGATGTTCTCGGTGTTGTCATCTTGAAGCAGAAATGCTACAATGCTAACAGTTTTGTGCCTCTTGCGCGTAAATATATTGTAATGCAGTTGTCATGGTCTTATTTCAAATTCGTTGTCTTTCTTTTTGGCTCGTCAAGTGCATGTGAATTTCCCCTTAGTCGTACAGCTACATGTTGTATCAATTACAGCCTTGGTTCCAGCGTTTTGAAACACTTTGCAACTGAGTCACACTCGATCAGCACGTAACAGATTTGTGTTGATGGAAAATAGCTCTTGAAATAATTGGAGTCCACTGCTACCTCATGATCAATTGTAAATAAAGACAAAATGACTGGTTGCCGTCAAGTTATAATTCAATCTAAGTAATGATTTAAGCTAATTAGTGTGTATAAACATAACTTTTTATGTTTGTAACTTACCGTAAGGAGAGGAAGCTTTCCTGGTGATGCATAACCATGAGTCTGCTGGGAGTGTGAGAGTGGGCATTTCTGATGTTCACAGTTGGAATGTGTCTTGGCAGTTTCCTGACATGAAATTACATAAGGAGCCTTTTTAGTACAGTGTGGTGAGAGGATTTGCTCTTAATCATCGTCTTTTGACTGACACTCTTTGTTCGCGTCTGTCATGCCTAAGCCTCCCTCTGGAAAAGAAGTGCCAATCGTAGCAGCAGATAGCCCCCAAAGGAGCTCCAAAAAATGTACCCCCGCCAAACGGAGACAACCACTTGTTATGTTCTGGAATCCGCCCCCACAACCGCCTCAAAGCACCTTCGACCAAATAAATAAACAAGTCAAATAGAATTTTAAAAAGGTGCCACGGAGCATGCGAACACGACGCTGCACGGCGTCCAAACGTGGCTGACACAAATCTCTTTATGTATAAAATGAGGGTCCTTTTTGAGGGCTTAGGGAGGCTTAATTGAATCTTATGAGGTGAGGTGTGAAATGAGATTCATGTTTCGCTCGCTGCCTTCGTGCCTTTCGACGCCTCGTTCATAAGCTTGTTTAGTTTCAGCTCTGTTGCCTCCGCAGGTCCTAGCTCCATAGTAATCCTGCGTAGAGTACAGTTATAGGAGAATAAACTGCTATTCTACACAGATGTCCTGTGTAGAGGAACAATAGAAATCCTGCCCAGCACACATAATACGATAATTATGCGTACAATGGGAGGCTTCTCTGAGAAAATTGTGATTTTCATTGATTAGTTTTGTGGGGGAGGGAAGGGTCACATAAATCAGCTATTAAATAACTGTGAAATATGTTATAGAGATTAAAGTTCTAAGAAAAAAAAGCTGTTGGCAAAGTCCAGAAGTGCTTCTTCCTGGCTCCCCTTTCAGTCCAGATCCTAGTTTATTATTGTCTGGGTTTGGATTTAGAGAAGGAAAACTGATCCGATGTAATTCCCCGCTGACATGTTCGCTGTGGAAAGTCACGAGACAGACCTGGTGCATTTGTATATGAAGGAAACAGCGAGGCTTTATGTAGGCTAATCTGTAGGGGGAGAAGTCCGTGCCATAACTCTGTAATTGAGAACGCCATAGTTGCATGTAAATAATTATCGTGACCCCCATAGTCCAGAGTTATGATTTCTCCGAGGTCCCTCTGGCGCACTTTGGGCTTCATTGTCTGTCTTTTATGACGGCGAGTTCCAAAATGCAAACGCTCCCTCGACGTTCCGCGGCCCAGGTAAACCTCTTTGTTGTGCACGTTATATTGTGCTGTTAAGTTATGATCTCATTGTTTCCGCGTCGTTAAACTGATTATTGCAGAAAAGGCCAACACAAATGTTTGCAGAAATCAACAACAGAGCCGAGTGTTGGGTTTAGCAACTCGAGTGTGCACCGCTAGTGGAATGCGTGACGAGAGGCCGAGCCAAGGGCAGAGCCAGTGGAGGAAGCATATTGCGTTATGAGATAATACGGCTGCGCGTTATTAAAAATAGATCCTAGAGGTGTGTGTGTGTGAGTGTAAGGGAGCGTCTCTTCAGATGTTGGGAGATGCCTTGGAGGACAACAGTTGCTCTGCGTTCCAGATGAGGCCTGTATCGGCACGGCCTCTGCATCCGTTCCCTTGGACGCAACAATAGGCGCCCTTCCTGGACTGCGATTCTGCTTCCTGGGCTACGATTCTGCTTCCTCTTCTTAAGGGCCTGAAGGGGGCCCTGAATCACTCTCGTCGGTCGTCACAGTACACGGAGAGTTATATGTACAGAAGAGCTCACGTGCACTCTTCTTATATGTATTTTTCCAAACAATCCGGGACTGTAGTCATATTCGGACTGCCAACTCCACAACTTCAAAATGTCCTCAAGTGCCGTTAGAATAATAACATGAGGGTAATAACACTAGTGTGCGTGTTAAAAAGTTTTCCGTCATGCAGCTACATGGAATATGAAATTTCTTTTCACTTAACTGTTTGTCGGTTTATTCCTGTAGATTCAAAGCAAATTTACTGGCCCTGCGTGCATTGCAACAAGCAGGCCAATTGCCATTTTACCGTTTTTATTGGTGCATTAAGGCGAAGCTCTCTTGCTCTTTTTAAATAAAAGTTTAAAGCTTTTTTTGCAGATTAAGCAATGGAACATAGTTGGGGCTCAGTGTTAATGAGAACAGCGTGCCCCATGGTCTCTGGCGATGACAGGGCCTTAAGGAGCGCACTAAATAACGCCCCGTCATGACCCTAAGCTCCAGATTAGCAGAGCCATCTGACCATCTGACACACTTGGAAGACAAACATATGCAGACACACACAACACACACATGCACACACACACACTTATGCAAACACACTCACACACAGATGCAAACACACACATCAACCTCTGTGTAAACACACAAACAAAGACTCACTCGTCTTCTCGTGCCTGCAGAGTCGCACACACACACATGCGCGCACACACACACACACACACACACACATACACACACACACACACACACACACACGTACAGTCACTCACACTATGCACACCAGCACGGTTGAGAAGGTTCTTGCGCACAGCGTGTCTCCAGTGGGCCGTAATGGTAATTCCTGTTGGCACGTGACTGAGTGCAAGGTCATTTGGCTGCTCCACTGGACGGAGGAGCCATCCATCACGCCACTAAAGCCACTCACGCTCTCTCTCTCTCTCTCTCTCTCTCTCTCTCTCTCTCTCTCTCTCTCTCTCTCTCTCTCTCTCTCTCTCTTTCTCTCTTTATGTGGAGGAGGGTCTGCCAACACGACCGACCGCTCAGAGGAAATATTCTCCTCCAGACTGCCATACATAGATCAGAGGCCACCAGAGAGCTAGTGTGCCTATGTGTGTGTGTGTGTGTGTGTGTGTGTGTGTGTGTCTTTGTAGGTGATAGTATTTCTGTGTGAAACAAAGGGATCGAGAGAGACGCTTTGCGTGTGAAAGAGATGGCATATTTGTCTGCTCTTTGAGGGGTGTGTGTGTCTGTGTGACCATACATGGCTTTGTCTACAAGTGATAGCATGTGTTTTTGTGTGTACAACAGCCTAGGATGCATGTTCAACATGAACATATATGGTCCAAGAGAGAGCAGGAGAGGAAGACATGAAGATATGAGCATCGTGTTCAGGGAAAGAGGATATTGTTGTTTAATAGCCCCTGAATTCCTGAGGGGTTCTCTCACCCGCTATCTGAGTCGGTTGACAGCGTGTTTGGCCGATAAGCGTCCGTTTTTTGAAAATAGCACATGTGGAAGCAAAAGCCCCACGAAGGGAACAATGCCGCCGCTGCCACTGCAGCATGGTAGGCAGCAGAGCAGACAGCCGCAAGGTGACGGCGAACAATCAGCAGTGTTTTATTCCCACCGGACGTTTGGCCTGATCTCGCCTGTTTTTTTGTGTGACCAAGATGGATTAACTCATGGCGTGTGTGTGTGTGTGTGTGTGTGTTTCCCCCATTGATCCTGTTTCTTTTCAAGACAGATGATAGCGATCGATCAGCCCATGCCTGTTAGTGGGTCTCACGCCGTCGTGTGGCACCAACGTGGAAGTAGGGCGTCCCTTTCGCATTTTTCTAGGTCACGGTCAGATGTAGGCTAATGGCTAATATTCCAGATGTCCACGTCCAAAATACCCGAGGTATCATATTTTTAATTTAACTTCGAAAGTAGAAAAAGGTGTGGCTTTGGGGAACCAAATAACGGTTTAAAAGCAGTATCAGAGAGTCGTTTTTTCTCTCTCTCTCTCTCTCTCTCTCTCTCTCTCGCTCTCGCTCTGTCGTCATGTGATACCGGGACGGAGGTCTTGTTTATTGTGCTTTGAGAGAATGATGAATAACTGTAGCGGCCAGCTCTCCTGATCCGGAGACTGATAGCGGGGAGCCGGCGTACCCGCTGCCCAGGACAGTGAGCCGGGCGAGCCAAAACAGGAAGATGGGATAGGCTTGGGTTTCATGACTTCTCCACGAGCCAAGGCCTAACTCTCTCCAGCTGAGGAGTAACCCAGTGGACCAGAGGGCCCGTGACTCGAGGGTTTTCAAAATAGGATCATGAGATGTCCTGTTTTTGAGAGCAGGTTTTTTTTTTTTTTTAATACAACGAGTTTACATAATAAGAGTTTCTGTCCTCCAGACTGACATAACTCCAGGTGCTGTACAAATATGGTAAAAATAGTGGAATGTTTGGGGTCCCTTTATTAGAAAAATGGAGGAAGTGGAATTACATGCATGAACTCCTACCCATGCTCAAGCTTCAGTTACAATGCCGAAAAACAACACACAGGCAATCCAACTTGAACCCACGCATGCAGTCGAAATGAACGATTTTGGACTGAAATAGGCATTGTGGACTCCGCAACCCCAGAGGAATTTTATAGAGGGGGTCAAACTGTGCTCTGTGTGTGTGTGTGTGTGTGTGTGTGTGTCTGTGTGTGTGTGTCTGTGTATCTGTTTGTGTGTGTGTGTGTGTGTGTGTGTGTGTGTGTTGTGTGTGTGTGTTTGTCTGTGTCTGTGGGTCTTTCTGTATGTGTGTGTGTGTGTGTGTGTGTGTGTGTGTGTGTGCGCGTGTGTGTGGTCACTGGAGAATCAGATTGTGCCTGCGTGAGGGAACCAAGTGATGAGCTCAGGCCGAAATCCTGCTGAGCCCCCTAAATGTGACCCGCCGTGCCACACTGACATATTGGCAGAGTGGCTTAAATCGGATACATTTTGACCAGGGCCACTTTTGCCATGTAATGGAATAGTTGTAATGGGTAATGGACACTGTTGCAGCTCTGCCATGATCGATCAGCGGGGTTGTGATACACTTCAGGGGTTGTCTTGCTGTCTCAACGATTTGTTTTTTCCTCTCTGTCAACCCTTATTTGAAACAGTTTTGCTCAGAGCGCTCTCTGTATTGTTGGCGCAAATTGAAAAAGAGAGTTGAGCCGAAGAAGGCTGCCGTCAGACCATGCAGAGGAACATATGGTAGTTATATGTCAAATGCAGAACGGATTTTATTGCAGGTGTCATAGCATACAGTATATGATTTCTTACCCTGGGGAAGGTGCCAGATTTTTTTTTGCATCTGCACAGGAAAGCCAGAAAACTCATATACACACCCTGCTTTCGCAAGTCTGCATGTGCATGCATTTGTGTGCGTGCGGGTATGCATAATCCTAGATGAATAGCATGGACATCGGATTCGTTTTACTCCCAATTCCCAAGTTTTACGACCTTTTAAAAAAAAAAAAAAAAAAGTTCTCCTCAGGAACTAGAAGTGAAGACACCTTACCCAAGCAGTCCTCATTTGCCTCCACGAGTCCTCGTCTCTCCCTCTTGCTTTAATCAAAACAGGGGCTGACAGGGCTAAACGGAGGAGGTAGCGGAGCCATTAGACATGCAATTAGGGAAAACGGCAGTGCTCTGGTTTCCGCAGAAGACTGATGCCTGCTCAGCCTCAAGCCTGGTGGGAACGCGGCCGCTGCCGCGGTATGTTCGGCGATGTCAAGAAGAACAAGAGGAGCCGTATAAGTGCCGTCGGCTAATCAGCGGCTCCCGTGTCAAAAGCCTTGTGAAAATGACGACTTACTACAGGGCTGTGATGAGCTCTTGTCAAATTGTCATGCAATACCCACAGTAAACACAACCAAATGTGCACGGCACTGCGCTGTGTGTTATTCTGCTTATCTGATGCAGGCGCGTGTTATTGTATGGATATTATTGCTCTTCGGTGTTACGTTCCCAAACGTTGAGTCTTTGTCATTTCCTTTGGATAAAACTGTTGGTTTTACCACTTTTTTTAAAAAAAAACCCACTTTAAAGATTTTTTTTTGCACATCGTTGACGTAGTCTGGATGGCGTGTAAAGCAGGACTATGGTAAACAGCAGGGCAGGGGGTCGCTGGGCTCCCCAGCCCACAGAGAGAGACAGACAGAGAGCACGGTGAGCTGAGCTTAACCTCCCTAACCCAACGTGACGGCCCAGTCCAAAGGGGCCGGTTTGGGAGCGATGTATTTGGAGAAGAAATTTACAAGGGCATGTTGTTCCGTCATCCTGTGTTTTCCTTCGTCTCGAGGAAAAGATATGGGAGTCGGGACTTCACATCTCCTCTCATAAATGTCACCCCTTAAACTCTGACAGGTTCGGACTCGTCTATGGGAGTACCCCCATAACTCTCCTCCAAACAGATGCTTCTATTGTAAGAGAAGTTGTGAACGACATTTCCTGATAAATTGAACAGGGGTATGTTTAGGGTCTCCACCAACTTACCATAACTACACTAATGTCACTATAGTTTATGGCTACGGTTATATCAACTCTGACTATATGGTCAGAAACTGAGAACACTGTACCTTCGTCTTGACACAGGCAGTGAAAACAAATGTTTCACATCACATGGAAGTGATCATGTGGAGTTGTTTGGCTGGCCATGGCATGGTCTGATTGAGAATGAAACTGTTTTGCCGCATTGCACTGATTGATGTGAGAACTTCATTAAGCCTTTCCCCTTGATGATTTTCTTGTCTCTTGAGGATGACATCCAAGAATATTACTTATATTACCACACCCCCACCACACACACACACACACACACACACACACACCACACAAACACGCACACACACACAAACAAAGACATACACCCACAGGCACCATGTCGCAGTGGTGTGTTTGTGTGTGTGCAGAGTCAACAAAGTGGAAGAAAATAAAAAGAGACAAGGCCAATAAGATGTGCATCATCTCTTGAGGACTCCACAGGCTCCTCTCTGCCTCTCTCTCTCTCCTTCTCTCTCTCTCTCTCTCTCTTTCTCTCTCTCTTCTCCCCCCTCTGCTCTCTAGGCGTCTTTCAAGGCCTCTCGCTGCTTGGGAAGTGCTGAGTTGGGACAAACATGACACTAAATAGGATAGCTGGCTCAGCTTGATTATGGCATCCCTGTGTGTGACACGAAGCAAAAAAAAAAGAAAAGGTAGAGAAAAAGATAGAGAGAGAGAGAGAGAGAAACAAAGAGACAAAAACAAGTGAAGTCCTGGTAATGTCCCTGGAAGGGCAGACAAAGTCTTGTCGGGTCTCCAGGAGCCTTCAGCTAAAAACAGCAGATGATTTGATAACGCCATTGCTCTTGGCGCTGTTGGGGTTGATGGCAGAGGAAGAAAAGGATCCTCATCACCAAGCAAGCCAGACTCCCCTGTTTCACTGCAATACATGGAGAAGGATATGCGGCATGGTGCACTCCAGCACAAGCTTGTGTTGCTGGAGCCAGAAGTATCAGTAGGAGGACGTACAAAGTACAAGCAGAAGTGGAACTCGACAGCAAGGTCGACGAAGACAGTGCTGCGTGAGAAGCCAGACCAGATGCTTGCCTCCTCTGTTGTCACAGGGGCAGTTCAGGGTGAAGCTGCAAAAAGTTGGAGAAGGCACAAGCTTACTGGAGGTGACTTGAGTGAGCTGAAAGCTTTGTCGGCGGGGGCTGACTTTAATTTCACTGTCCCTTCCATCTTTATCAGCCTGCAATCAGCATGTCTTTGGAAATCCTCCGGGTGAACGTGTCTAACAGCAGGAGATTTGTCTTTTGTGTCCCGAGTCCAGGCTTAAGAGAGATTCCCGCTCCACTCCGATCGCCTTTTCCAGGCCGAGTGCGGAGCCGGAGCTGGAGGCCAGGCCCTGGGCGATCCAGGCCTCCGCCGTGAGGCCCACCCGGATCTCCAAATCCACTTTAGGAGGCTTTGATCAGCTTATCATCCGTGGCCTTTTGCGGACCCCCGTTCCTTTGCATCATGTGACGACTGAAACTTTTAACTTTTACCCAGGGAAGAGGCTCGTGAGCTTAAGTCGGGCTGGGATTTTTTTTTTGTTCTTGCTTTATTGGCAAGACAGAGGCCCAGGAGTCCTGTGATTCATGGATAAATCCTCTTTCTTTTTTTCATGACTTTCTCCCCCTTTTCTCTTCTCCTCTGTTCAATTCTTACTAGTACTTTGAGTGTCCCTGGCACTGTGTGTGTGTGTGTGTGCCTGTGTGTGTGTGTGTGTGTGTGTGTGTGTGTGTGTGCACCTCTGTGTGTGTGTCTGTCTGTCGGTGTGTGTTTGTGTGTGGGAAAGACATTGTACTCCATGCAACATTACTCGAGCAAACTTTTTAATTCACTCCCAGAATAACATCATGCATATGATGTTTACACAGCCACTCATAGGCCTCAGTAATATTAATGTACACGCATATGTTAGAGCCTTTTGGGTGAGTGAAAAAGAAATCTCTGCAGGGAGACTGCGTTTCTCTTTGGTCCATTAGAAAATGCTAAGGTCTGGTCCTCTGTGTTCTGTCTGTATGATTTAATACTTTAGACATGACAACACACATCCCAGAGCCATGCTCTCAAGAACAACAAAGCCAAACAGTCAACGGTCACAGTGATTTTATGTCAGTACCCTCAATCGTTCTCCCAGTGCGGCGCCTCTTAATTCACAGAGTTACAAAGAACTATCCAGTGTAAAAATATGCCTGTTTCAATCTCTGGAATCTCTTCCATGTTGTTATGCCGGACTATTGTGCCAGCACCTCTCTTTTTGCTTTTGGAAGTCGTGGAGGACTTAGACATGAATGCAACTCTGTACCTGAAGGCTGTGTGGAGGGGAGAGAGAAGAGGGGAGAGTTCGGCACGGCTGAGCAGAGCAGGCACCGGGGCGACACAAAAGCCTTCCATTTAATTGAGGTCATGATGATGTCATTAGTCTCATCTCCCCTCTGAAGTGATGATTTTATGGACGGCTCCCCAGCTGTTGGATTGAAACCTTCCAGTCACTTTGCAAAATGACTCACACGTCTAATTTCTCTCTCTCTCTCTCTCTCTCTCTTTTTTTACAAAACTCATCCGCTGGCTATGATATAAGCCTCAGTGTGATTGTCATAATTAGTTGGCGTCATCTCATTTGCGTGGGATCCAGCTGGAACGGTGCCATTCCTTTGGTACTCGACCTTCCTTTAAAGTGGTCGATCCTCCTATTGTCCTCCATTACAGTCGATGGCTAACACGGCCTCTGATACCTTAAACTGTTTTACAGATGCCACTAAATTATAATGACTTCACTTTTCCGTTAGCGTTCTTCTTTTGATCTGCTTGTAGCTATTGGCCGCCCGCTATCGTCCCGAGTGTTGTCCTCCATCATGTGATGTGAGAGTGGTGGACACTGACCGTGAGAAATGACTTTTGTTGCTTTGCTGCTGGATGACTGACGAGGTGTGGGTACGACAGTGATTTAGTGACTCTTTCCAAGCACGTGCAGTAGAGAGCTGGACTTTTCTCTACTCTCTTACTCCCTCCATCTCACTCCTGGCCTTCCCCTTCTCTCTCTCTCTCTCTCTCCTTCTCTCTCTCTCTGTCTCTCTCTTCCTCTCTCTCTGTCTCTCTCTCCCTTTTCCCCTTTTACAGCTGGAACGAGCAAGGCCCCTGACCCCAGTGCTATCTTGCGCTTGGCGAGCGTGTTTGTCTTGGCCATTCCTTGGGTATTAGGTAGCCAAAAAGGGAGAGAGTAGAAAGAGTGGGAGAGAGCCTTGGGTGCAGTTGAGCTTTCTGAACGTGTCTCGTGTCTATTTGTGAGTAAGGATGTGTGTGTGTGTGTGTGTGTGTGTGTGTGTGTGTGTGTGTATGTCTGCATAAGTCTTCACATGTGAGTTTGTGCACATCTGTGGATATTCTGTGTGTATGTCTGTGGGCTTCTGTGTGTGTGTGTGTGTGTGTGTGTGTGTGTGTGTTTGTGTGTGTGTGTGTGTGTATACTGTATGTGTGTATATGTGTGTGTGAGTGTGCATGCCTGTGTGTCTCAATGCAGGTGTGCTTTATAGAATATCTCTCTAAATTTATGGGCCCTCTCCACGAGTAAGTGACTTAATTGCTCAATGGCCTGGAGAGGGAAGCTTATAGAGACACTCAGATGTGCTGTGCTGTGATCATGTCCTTGGGCCTCTGCGACCTCCCCCCCCACCACACACACACACACACACACACACACACACACACACACACACACACCACTCGGCCTCTGATGGTCAACCCTAATCACCCAGGGAGCACTGCACTTCCCTGGCAGTGAGGGGGTCCAACAATTGACGCAAACGCGGAAGCGTTCGAGATGCGCACACGGCTAAGTTTATTTTAGGACATGTGTCCCTGCTAAACCTCTTCTAGTCAGGGAGGTTCAACGACCCCACCAGAGCCAGTCCTCTTCTGACCGGCTACACGTGTTTTTTTTTTCAGAGGGGTAAAAATCTGTTTGATGTAACAGGTGCTTTGCAAATCTCTGTGCTTTTTCCTCTCCTCCTGGCAAATCGTGACTACATGTGCGTCTTCAGAAATGTAATTGAGCGTAGATAAGCTATTTGCCACCCCTGCAAGATTATTATAAGAGGCCCTTTCATACTGATGATATGAAAGCAGGACTATGTATGCATATATGCAAAGCCTTCCCTCGAGCTTTCTGTTGGAAGCCAGCGTTAAGCCAACAGTTGGTCAAAGGATTTTGGATGTGCGCTTGAGATCTCTATATTACCATGATAGATGAAAGAGCTAATTGTAATCTATTGCTAGGAGGTTAATATGCTGAATGTCTCCATCTGATTACTGGTGGAGGAGAGAGAAAGCCAAGGAGGCAGAGAGGAGAGAGGAAGACAGAGAAGAGATAGAGGAAAGAGGAGAGAGAAAGAGGCGGAGAGAGAGATTGACAGAAAGGAGAAAGAGGATAGAGAGAAGAGAGAGAGAGAGAGTAGCTGAAGTTTGCTATGAACAAAGAGACATATGCTTCATGGAATGTTCTCCAAACATGCTGCACCTGGAATTCTCCTCTCCCGACCACTGCAATTCCCCAAACCCTCCTCGTAAGTCTCCTCCAGACGACCTGATGCAGATAAATGATGATTTCTTCCTCTGTCACAAACACCCTGCGCTGCACATCCCTCTCACTGAACCTGCTGAGGTGAGAATGTGACCTTTGACCTGGAAGTGAAAGAGCCTGAGTGATGCGCCCATGTGCGTACAGTCTGTCATTTAATATGCGGTGTGTGTGTGTGTGTGTCCTTTGCCAGTCACAGCTGTCTTTCTCCTCACATCCCTCAGTGCCTGCCGCGGACAGAGACAGAAAAAGGTTGCGACCTCTGGACTTCTGCGAATTTAACCCCGTCTTCATTGTTGAAAATGTGCCATGTCGTATCCGATCGATCTGATTTCCTTCGAGGAAAAAAAAGTCAGCGTGGACTGCTTCTCAGAATAGGCAAACAATACTAATTCGCAGTTTCCATAAAAAGTTCAACTGCGGGGCAATGAAAAGGAAATGTAGTTAGTTTAATGGCATGTCACTCTTGGGGAGGGAGAAAAAAAACGGCGCAATTTAATTACTCCCATTTGTTGAATGGTGGGCCATGTTAACCTTTAGCCAGCCACCTTGTGCTGTTTGCAGCGATTCATTTACAGACAGTTATTATGATCCGTTGCCCACACAGGCAGCCTGGGCCCATGGTCTGTGATCTGTGTCCGTGCTTACACGTGCCTAATTCAATACACATGCCATTTGACAGATTGGGCAAGTCACAAGCAAGCTTTTGTGCCCATTTTAAGTGAAATGGCCTCTCTCTTTTTCTTACTTTCGGTCTTTCGTTCTCTCTTCTTTCTCTCAATTCAATTTAATTCAAGTGAGCTTTATTAGCATGACAAATATCTGCATTGTCAAAGCAGAACATTTAGACATAGTCTCTCTGTCTCTCTCTCTCTCTCTCTCTCTCAATAGTCAGAGTTGCCCATATGTTCAGATAGTAAACACGTCTATAGGGCTCACCTTAAGCACTTTGACCTCCCCTTCACCCTAGTTAAAATATATATTCCCTGTGCTGTCTCTTAAGTGGATGTAGGATTACTGCTGCTGCGCTGGCAGTCCATACCTTCATTTTGGTCCTCTGTCCTCTCCCCCTCTCTCTCTCCTCCTCCCTCCCTCTCTCTCTCTCCCTCTCTCTCTCTCTCTCTCTCCCTCTCTCTCTCTCTCTCACTCTTTCTCTCTATCTGATGCGCCCTTTGATGTCGGAGGCCCTCCATTACCCTCTGATATTTAACTGTTTGTGCTCTCGCTAATGCGAGTCGTCACGGACACCTGATAGCAGAGGTCAGCCTGGTCTGCGGTCCTCCCAGGGTTGTGTGGAGGCAGCGAGGGTGGGGTGAGGCCGGGGGGGGGGGGGGGGGGGGTTACGTTGGGTGGGACGTGGTGAGCGAGGGATAGGGAGGAGGCCTCTGACCAGACCTGACCAGAACAGGCCTGTCATCATCCAAATGGTCAGCTGCCTGGAGATGTGGGATGAAAAGGAAGTCGAAAAAATGTGTGCGTGCGTGTGTGTGTGTGTGTGTGTGTGTGTGTGTGTGTGTGTGTGTGTGTGTGTGTGTGTGTGTGTTTGTGTGTATGTCTGTCTGTGTGTATGTGTGTCTGTGTGTGTGTGTCTGTGTGTGTGTGTGTGTGTGTGTGTGTGTGTGTGTGTGTGTTCGGAGTATTATCTTTGCTGTCAGCAGGCTTTGGGAGGCCTCACTCTACACCCCTCTCTCTGATGAAGCAGTTGTGAGGTGGTGAGGGACCGGTGCTTCCCACCTTAGTCCCCCGCATGAAGTGAGAAGTCATTCAATTAGACAGTGCTCCATTTACCCAGGCAGGCTCTCTGATGTGATGCGAATGCAATGGAGGTCTTCACCACATTTCTCATAAAGAGGTGAGGTTCATAGCCCACCATAGCTCAGTTCTATGACCTCGATGCTGATGAAGCCCCAAGAGCCATTATACTGAGCAATGGAGGGAATGATGTCGGCTGACCTGTTCATGTCTCCTGTTAGTGTAGGGCTGCGACAGTGCTTTCCCATGGCTCCTCTGTGTTTGGCTGGTGTAACGGCTTTAAAGATTTACACTTCTGTTTTTTTCCTGTTTCCTATATCTTCTTTTGGAGATTTGCTCAACTAGAACCAGGCTCAGTGCTGTGTATAATGGTGTCTGGTTCTGAACTGAAAAACAAGCTTTTCTTGCTACTTCACTACTTCCTGACAAATTGTGAAACTCTGAGTCTGAGTTGAGTGTTTTCTCTCTCTCTCTCTCTCTCTCTCTCTCTCTCTCTCTCTCTCTCTCTCTGTAGCAGTCCCAGATTTCACTAATTACAGTGGGAATATCTCATGCACTGGATTTGGGCTTCCTTGAGGACTGGAGGCTCTTTTTTTTCTCCCGAACACCAAAGCTGGTCCTATGTCCCGTCCGGCCCCCACCCTCCACAGCCCCCACCTCTAGAAATGCCTTTTGGTTCCTGAGTGTCTGTCATCCAGTCTCCCTAATCCCCCCTAATGAATAAGACTAACCCAACGTCTCTGACTTTCTCTGACTGACCATTTGTCAGTTTGACCTTACATAATCCACGTCAGCCCTGGGATCCTTTGGGTTTGGCCCCCACTACGTTTTTTTTTTCACACACAGAATGGGGCTACGCAGCATGGGGGTTTTGAGTGGCAGCGTATGCGAAATTATGCATGAGGGTAAGGCACAGCGTTCGGTTCTAACAAGAGCTCTTACCCCAAAGTTTTTCTCGCTCATCCCAGACTTCGACTCGGCGAGAGCGAGAGGCGCCCACAAAACTGGAAGTTTCCAGGGGACCAATTAAGCAGCGAAAGCCAGTAGCAGCAAGTCATTTATTTTCACTGGAGGAAGATTGCTCAAAATATAGCACTTTTTTTTTTACTGCAGAACATCATTTACACATATTACATTTTAGACAGGGCTATGCAGGATAAATTGAGTTGAGGTTAACAATGTGGTCTGATGGCCATGTGTGTCTGTGTGTGTGTGTGTGTGTGTATGTGTGTGTGAGGAGTTACAGTATTTTAAATCAACAGGTGGGTGCTGGGCCCCTGGTCCAGTCACGTTTGTCTGAGCCCTAAGTCAAGCCTCGGGAGAGGACGGCATCACCGGGGTCATTTGGGGTCACTTGGGGTCACTACGGTGAGGAGAGAGGGCAGATGTATGTCTGACTGGCTTCTGACTCCAGGCCCCTTTCACATGCTCAGACCCTGAGTTTGTGTGTGTGTGTGTGTGTGTGCTTGTCTGTGTGTGTGTGTGTGTGTGTGTGTGTGTGTGTGTGTGTGTGTGTGTGTGTGTGTGTGTCTGTGCTTGTCTGTGTGTGTGTGTGTGTGTGCTTGTCTGTGTGTGTGTGTTGAAGGTGTGTTTGTTCATCTGTGTGACCCCCCCCCCCCCCCCCCCCCCCCCAGTGTTAAGACAGCAGACCCAGTGGGGGCATGCCCAGTGCGTACAGCAGGTTACCCATGATTCTCTCCTCCTGTTACAGAGTTAATAGGAGTCATATGGGCGTGTGGCCACGGCTCTACTCTTGCATTCTAGGAATGTTCCAGAACTCACAGGCACAAAATCGGTTCAAAACAAAACTGATATGACCCAATGACAGTGCACATGCAAAATACAGGATGTTCCGCCGCGTAAAACTCGCTCGAAATTTTTTCGCTTCGTCAGATCGTTTCCGTCGCCACGCTTCTGGGAAGCGCAGGCCCCTGTGATGTAACAGCGCTGCGGTTCTGTGTCTGCGTCTGTGCCCCAGAGGCATGATGGGTAATTAAAGCACTGACTTTTTATAGGCATGCGTTTGCTTCCTGTGCAGTGCGAACCCTCTAGTTTACGGAAACATTAACCGTGTGACAAAAACACCAGCACTCTCCCTCCGCCCTTGATAGCTAACACTGGAAGATAAACCCGTCGCCATGGCCATTTTTCATGCTAATCCACTTCCTAGAACATCAGCATTTTTACGTCTTGTTTCTCTTTCTTATGACAGTAAACCTTTAGAGCATTCTGTAGGCTGACATATTAAATAATACGCTTGCCTAACAGAGGTTTTTAAGCGCCATAATGTTGACAAAAGTCCCCCCCCCCCCAAGTCGGGTCGAGTCAGCATCGCTCTCTTTTCTGCTCGCACAAAAAAAAGCACTCTTAACGGGTAACGGAGTGTTTTACAAACCGTGTGAGACGTTAAAAGGATGCTATCTGCATTGATGCATTGCATCTCCAGTCCAACATAAATGTTTATATAGGGGCAACATATTTCAGGCCACACTGTATACTGTGCCGGGATATGGGGGTCGGAATTCATCATTCCCAAAGTGTCAGCATGGGTGAGAACACGGCGAGGGTTGCCAGGTTTTCAGAAAAGTACAATTTCGTTACTGTACACAAATGCCTCAGTAAAAAACGAGTCCAATAATTAGCTGTGTTTTGATTAACATGTTTCCCTTGAGATGATTTTGATAATAACTCTAAGAATAATACAATAAGGGCATGTACCATGATTAGCCTATGTTATGGGAGTGCATGTGGTTTTGTGTGTAATTGTGCGTGTGTGTGTGTGTGTGTGTGTGTGTGTGTGTGTGTGTGTGTGTGTGTTTGTTTGCCTGTACTCTAGCTCAACTGATGAGGCCAAGTGGCAGCAAAAGATAAGGTGTCTACAGTATGAATGAAAGAATGAATGAATGGATGAATGTACAGTATGCTAACATCATGTGTACTTTATTGTGCTTGAACAGCATGTGGGAATAGGCCCAAGTCCAGTTCAGCACCAGCCATTTTAAAGAGTCATTCACTGCATTAGGGCCTAAAGGTACCACATTAGTAGTGGTTGGACATTTTTCTCACAGTGTTGTGTTTAGTGTGGTTCAAGCTCACCACATGAAATATAGCGTTTCAAAAGATCTTATCTCACATTGAGACTTATTCAAACTGACCTTGTCTAGTAGTTAGCCAGAGGCGTCATAAACGTCTCCTGTGCTGATTTGCAATTCTTTCTCTCTCTCTCTCTCTCTCTCTCTCTCTCTCTGTGTGTCTCTATCTCTCTCTCTATTCTGCTCGTGGCTCTGCAGCATATTCCTGGTGATATTGGCTGGTCTCAATCACTGTCTGGGTGATGAATGGCCTTAATTGAATGCATTGATCTGCTTCTTCTAGAATATTAAGACTCTCACATGAGAAATCAATATGTAATGATCGGCACCACAGACAAGTAGAAAAGCAGAAAAAGCTCTTGGAAAGAAATGGGAGCCCCATTAAGAACAGGATGCCAAAACGTATCAGCGTCGTTACACCACAATATAGGAAACAGTGGATGAAAAAAAGGTAATATCAGGGCACATGAAATCACATCAAGCTATACTTAAAAAAATGCTGTTTTTTTCAAGCATACAGTACATCATAAAGGCATGTCGAGGACAGCTCCATGTAGAAGCCCTGGGCAGGTCTGATTACCAGAACAATCCTGTCCTGTTTGGGAGAGTAGAGGACGCTGAGCCACTTCTACAGCCCTTGCCCCCCACCCCCCGACACACACACACACACACACACACACACACACACACACACACCCACACACACACACACACACTACACCCATACACACACACGCACGCACACACACACACACACACACACACACACACACACACACACACATTCACACACACACACACACACACACACACACACACACACACACACACACACACACACACACACACACTCCACTCCTGTCCCGCCAGCGGGTCATTATGGGGTCCGATGGGGATGCTAATCAAGCGGCGTTTAACTTGATTGGTCCCCAGGCCCCCTCTCAGCGCCTGCAATACCCAATCGTACATGTGCAGACCTCAGAGTGCATAGTGCAGCAAGGGCCATTTGGTGGAATGTATTTTGCTTGTGTGTGCGTGTGTGTGTGTGTGTGTGTGTGTGTGTTGTGGGGACGGTGTCTTGTTGAATGACTCTGATCAGGCCCAAGTGCTATATGTCATAACCTGCACTCTCCTACCCATTCCTGTTCATTCTACTCACTTAAACCCCTTTAAAGAAACTGACTGGTAAGTCAGAGAGGGGAAACTTCTGGAAGCCTCAAGAAGAACCTTCCGGAAGAAAGTGTGCAAATTACTGCCAGCGAGTCACTATTAGTTGGGAATGTCGAAAAACAATGGCCATAAACATCCCACATAAGCAGTACAAAGTAAGACTGCCCCAAATGTTTCATGTTTAAAACGTAAAATGCTAATTGGAAGCTATAACTGTTCAGTTAAATGCAGAATGCCATGGCTGACAAGTTCTGAAAAGACAAAAAGAATAATTCCGAGCCATGTCTTAAAAAGAGCACATCAAACAACAAAACAACTCCATATTGCACTTAAACAGTTTATTGGAAAAGCCATGAAAATGGATAGTTTGTGTGCTCATGCATAAATATGCACACACACACACGCACACACACATATGCACGCGCATGCGCACACACACACACACACATATGCACGTGCACGTGCGCACACACACACACACACACAAATGCACGTGCACGTGCACACACACACATGACACACACACACACACACACACACACAGACGTTTCTGCACAGCATACCCACGCCTTGAAGTCCTCTTTGAGGTGCATTTTTTCTTTTCACAGTTGAGCCGGAATGATCCGGAGCGGTTTCCATTTGTTGAGATACAGTCTCAGTGGAGGCAGCAGTGGTCAGAGACTGTCTGTACTCATCTCACTCCAGCAGCTCACAGACACAGAGAGGAGGAGGACTGTCCCTAGTCCGACACGGGCCTCCTTAATTACTGTTTTTGCCAAGGCTGGAGTGAAATTACAATGGCAGCATGACTGGCAGGAACCGCTGCTCTCTGGATAATGAATCTCCGCTCATAAAAGAAGGGAAACACTTTGAAAGAATTTCTGGAATCTCTCTCTCTCTCTCTCTCTCTCTCTCTCTCTCTCTCTCTCCATCTCTCTCTTCCTCCGCTCGTCTCTTATATAGATACTTTTCTCCCTCCCTGTGCTACAAAGCCTGTACTTTTTCACTCCTCCTAAAACTAGCCGAAAGTACAAGAGAAACATTAGAGTGAGAAAACAAGCGACTGAAAAGAGAGACAGGAGAACGTGGCACGTGGTACAGATGAGCCAGTGAGAGTTCGATGGGATGGGACGTACTGAGCCCTGGCATTGGCACCATCTCCCCCACTCTGTGCGCACAGCTTCCCAGCCACAGGCTCCACACCCAGTGCCGTCGTGTGCGCCGGAACCCCACAGTCCGGCGCAGCCATTGGTCATTCGGCAACCTGGCGTGGGCTTTGTTTTCACTTTGTTTTTGCACGTGAAGGAGATCCAAGACTAGAAAAAAAAAATAGCAGTCCTACGGTTCAGACGTCGGATGTCTGAAGCTCGGCTGTCCGGCTCCCCTTTCTGTCTTTGACCTCTCATTATATGGCCAGTTAGCCTGCAATAAGTCCCCTCACACTTCAGACCTCCCCCACCGTGCCGCGGTCAGTCGGCCACCCCCCCCCCCCCCCTTTTCCCTCTTGTCTCAGGGCCTTATCTGGCCCCTCTCCTGTTGGGGGGGGGGGGTCAGCAGACAGACAGAGGCCCAGGAGTTGGATAGGATTAAACCGGCTATAAATATTAACCGAGTTTGTGAAAATAGGCATGATTTCATCTTCAATCAGGACCTCTGCCACTCACTTGGCCCCCCGTACCACCGGCGTTACCTTTGAAATGGAGCCGTGCAAGGGGACAGTGGGGTCAGTGTGTGTGTGTGTGTGTGTGTGTGTGTGTGTTGGGTTATGGATGAGAGGTGCTGCATCCAGGGCTTTGCACCAGATAAAGTCACATTCAAATGGCCGCCTCTTATCTTAATATAGTCCCGAGCCGTTCAAAGTCATCTGTTATTGTAGTCAGCTATCCTCTTAACTCTCAATGACCCTCTCACTTCTACGAGGGAGGGGGGGAGGGCTGTTTAACTAGCTCTTATTCCCCCTGTGGACTGAAAAAGAAAGAAGAGATTAACCAATTTGAAAGATGTATTTCCAGCTAGCATGCAGGTCAAACTGTCACGTAGCTCCTGCACACTTTATTTTTGGCAACCGTCGCAAAATGACCTAATTATCTGTTTTAGAATCGTTCCGCGCCGATGTTTGCTCGTCCCGGACTCTTGTAGCGTCGGCCGCGGCTCTCGTGAGCACGTACGCCTTTGAGTGTCTGTCCTTCACGCGCAAGCGGACGGGCTCCTCTTGCTCAAAAAGGTGGTAAATTATTCTATTAGCGTCTCTCCACTTGGGATGCGAGGGAGAGGGGAAACCTCGGGATGAATAATTCAGGCTGCATGTTAAGCACGGCGAGTGGGGTAATAACCGGTGGTTTGCCATAGGCCCTTCTTGCTCGTGAAGGGGAAACCGATCTGCTTCAGCAGTGGGTGTAATCGGTGGACTCGATGAACTCGGGCTCGCCGGCTACAACAGGGCACCCTGGTGCCACTGGAGGACTAAGCCGCCTTATTAGCGTGGCATGAAATGGTAATGCAAATGGACTTCTATTCCGGGAAACTTTATCACACACACACACACACCCCGCCCTTCTCAAGAGCAGACTTTTAAGGGAAAGCCTATCAGAGCTTCCTTTGTAAACATCCTTCGCTGCGCCTCAGCCTTGGACTGAACTGTGAAGTTGCTCTAGCGATTAGCTCCACTCGATGGCTCTGTGTTACGTTTTCATGTCGTGTTTGTTGTGAGAGGTATCCTTTGGTTTCTGCACCCCATCGGTCTCTCATCTCTCGTTGTGTTGTGTTTCTCTCTCTCTCTCTCTCTCTCTCTCTGTCTCCCTCTCTCTTTGTTTTCCCTCCTCCCCTCTCTGTATTCCTCTCTTTTTTACTCCTTAAATGGAGTACGCTCTGTATTAATCACTTCAAGCTGCGCTTTCTTCTTTGAAAGAGCACAACTTTCATTCTCTCTCGCTGATGGATGACCGAGGAAGAAAACAGCCGAATGGAGTCAAAATCTCAACAAGCCATTAAGGCGGACAAACACCAACAGCATATAAGACTTTTTAAATACGTCTCCAGTAATGGAACATCATCTGTTGCGTGTGCGCCATGGCTGTCCCATTATGGACATGAGAAACTGACCCGTACATATGTGCGTTGCACTCTATGCGAACGGATGAGGGAGGAATGTTTACCAGGAATGCTGCTCCGACTGCGAAGCATGACTGATTTCCATCCTGAGTCAACACTTCGGAGTCACGCCACTTTAAGAAAGGGGGGAAAGAAATAAAGGGGAGCCGAGCCTCACTGGAATCTCATGCTAATTGATGTGAATATAGCGAGCAATTGATCCTAAATTGAGCGCAGATTTAATGCACTGGAGCTCCTCGGCTGAGACAATTGAGCTCAATCGGGTTCTGGCCTGTGGCAGTTTCCTAATGATGGACCATGTCTATGCATATAACAGGCCAGGGTGTGTGTGTGTGTGTGTGTGTGTGTGTGTGTGTGTGTGTGTGTGTGTGTGTATTTTGGGGTTTGTGTGTCTGTAATTCAGCATATGGCCCATGTCTATTCCATATAACAAGCTTTACGTGAAACATTTTAGTACTCATAAGTAGTATGAAATGACAGTCTGCTCATTTGACTGGACCATACGTGTCTAAAAATGATCAGTTGGGTCATGATGTCATGACCATTTCTCATGGAGCACCTCACTGGAGGGCCCAACAGCCTGCAAGGAGAAACACCTGCCATGTCCCTTTGGGCAATCTGCGGATTGCTAGCGGTCAGCCAGTCAGGATCATAAGGACAGCCCAGCGTCTCCGTGGTGGCTTGGACCTCAAGCGATGTATGATGATTGAGTGTGGATTAGTGTTGCTGTGTTACCCGGAGATCCTTCTGTGTCTGTACAGCATCGACATGTTCTCGGTAGTTAAAGTCAAATAAAAAAAGCGCTGTAGTTGCAAGCAAGATGAAACACATCGCCACTTACATTCTGTGAGAGAGCACTTATTACAAATAAGCGCAATTTAGAGAAATTTCCCCCATTCAACTTTTATTGTCATGTTTCCTTATGTGTTTGGCCATTGTCTTTTGCTGGTTTGTGCTGAAGTGAGAGAGGCTTTGAGTGGACATCTGCTCGTTCTGTTTCTCCTCACTGGGACTCTCTCACAGAGGACTGTGATTGCCTCGCACTGCTGGTGTCAGCTCTTGCAGCAGGACACTAGAGCGCACATTACCATAAATCATCATTAATCAAATTGCAGGGTTTTTTTCATAATTAGGAAAGTCTCATAAATCAGGAAAGTTGAGGAGAGAAAACAGCCAAATTCCTATCCACATCTGCACAAGTATATCTGCAGTTAATGTCCTTTGCGTTTGCATCTGGAGTGTAAAACGTATCGCCAGACCTTTCTCCGTGGACCCATAATATTTGGCAATTAGCTATGCTTACGGTAATAGAGATTATTATATTACTTTCATAAGGAGCCATTCACATCAAAGAGATTTGAACCCCATGCATGTTTTTACACTGCACCCTTAGCCAGTCTAATTAAAACAAAAACAATGTGGAAAAGCTCGCTCGCTACTCTCCACATTTGCGTGTACTTGATTGAACGCTGCATGAGGTCAGAAATATCCATATTGCAGTTAGTCATACTCTGAATAGACTTTCCTCATTGAGCTGACTATGTGTCATTGATTGACGCCGACCATAAAGCCGATCAATAGCAGCGGACATTGTCGGAAACAAGCACTGCAGCGATGGTGATGAGTGGGCCGTATTGTTAGCAGTCACGGCATCTGGGACTTTTCTCTGTACAAACAGAAAGTCAAACTTACCATTTATTTCTTTCCCTTTAAGCCGGAGGAAATAAGTCACGGAACTTGTAAACATATTTATTGTGTGAACGTCTTGGAATTATTATTCTTTTTTTTTTTTCGCGTCCCCTCCCTGGGTTTTTAAAATTCTCTGTCTGCATAGCAGTGTGTGGACAGCTGATGTGCGTGCCTGTGTGTGTGTGTGTGTGTGTGTGTGTGTTGTGAGACAACAGGCTGCCTCTGTGCCCTGCAGCATTTCGTCTCCTGGAGAGTGTGGCGAATCGATGACCTGCTTTCTTCTGCTCTGTGCTGCTCCCCTGTTAGACCAGCTGCTGGCCTCACAGCACCAAACATCACTACACCACACAGCACAGCACAGCACTACACCACACAGCACAGCACTACACCACACAGCACAGCACAGCACTACACCACTAGACAGCGCAGCACCAAACAGCACTACACCACACAGCACAGCTCAGCACAGCACCAAACAGCACTACACCACACAGCACAGCTCAGCACAGCACCAAACAGCACTACACCACACAGCACAGCACAGCACCACACATCACTACACAGCACAGCACAGCACAGCACAGCACAGCACAGCACAGCACAGCACTACTACACCACACAGCACAGCACAGCACAGCTCAGCACAACACAGCACTACACCACTACACAGCACAGCACCAAACATCACAACACAACACAACACAACACAACACAACACAACACAACACAACACAACACAACACAACACAACACAACACAACACAGCACCGCACCACACAGCACACTAACACAACACTAACACAACATCACCACACTACACAGCACGGCACAGCACTAACACAACATCACTGCACTACAGAACACAGCCCAACACAGCACTGGACGGCAGCATTGTCCTCCACTCTTCATGTGAAGGCCGCTCTCTTGACTCCTGCCCCCTACTGGAGTGGGGGACTTCAGTCCGCCTCTAGTCTACACTGAATCCACTTCCCTACTTAGACCACAGGAGTAAAAGGAAGTCCTCGTTCTGCCCCATTCAGCTGCGTTCGCATCGCCCTCCCTCTCTCACTGCGTCATATTCTCACAGCGCATCTTATCTGCTATCCTCTTCACTTGATCCCCTCTCCTGTGTGGCGCGAGTGTGTGTGTGTGTGTCTCCGGTGGCGTGAACGGATGAGTTCATCCGAAAGCGAGAGAGCGAGAGTGACGGAGCCCGCTCAGAATGTAGCGCGGGGCTTAGCGGCGCACACACACACAAGTCATCCTTTCACCAGGTGCCTCTCAGCGGGCTGTTCCATCTCCGGCGCCCCCTGGCCCCCCATCTCACAGACACACTCACACACACACACACACAACACACACACACACACACACACACACACACACAAATTACCATCACAGGTGCCTAATCCCCGGCAATCTACAAAAATACCCAGAGAACACAGGCAAACAGAAGATCGTACGCGCAGCCTGGACTGATAGTGTTACAGTCCCCTATACCCAATAGGAAATTGAGGCGGTATAGTAATGCGATAGACATCTGCTGCGTATGTGGATGACCTGGTCACTACCGGATGCCGGCTCTGGTGGTCTAGATACCGTTGAGAAGCAGGCGTCCGCCATACTGCTGTTTCTGTGTGGTTTATGTGGATAGGCCGCTTGTAACATATCTCGCTCAACGTGGAACAGAGAGCCTATTATTACCTCACATAAGTGCTATTTTTGTCAAAGCCGAGTTCAGTAAGACTATATTATGATTCATGGCAGGCACAATGTTCGTTCATGTATGGAGTTTAACTTACATAGCCCCAACTTTTAGACCAAAAATAAACACAACCTCTAAAAGATATGTAAAATGAACCATATTTTCATGAGTAATTGCTTCCCACATAAATTTCGATGCTATGACCAACTAAAATAATTCTCAAAGACTCTGTTGAAGTGAAGTAATCATTTTTTATGCAGTTCAGGCCTATTGTTGTTTCCTAGTGGACACGGTGTGGCTTGGCCTGACGCTCCATCTGAAATGGAAGATGATGATTATCTATAGAAAAACATTTCGGGGGATTTTTTTGTTCTCCTCGGGAAGTTTGGCTGTTTTCTGTAACAGAAGGAGCCAGTGCTGCGGCCTTGTACAGATGTGCAAGGACAGACACCTCTGACGTCCAGGAGAGAGCTGGGAGAGCGGTTGCAGATATCTGATGTGCAGCGGAACTCTTGGCAGATGTCCGTGAGAAAACAGGTCCTTCACCTCTTCGTTAACTCTCTCAAACTCATAAATATGGAACAAAGAAAAAAAAACTCAAAGTCTGGAGAAAGAGAAAAAAAATCGCAGATAAAAAAGAAAAAAAAAAACGGGCCTCTGTCACCTTTCAGCAATGCGTTCGGTCGCCAGATAGGTCAGTCCCCCACAGCTTGGGGCTGACATGGCCATGGCCCGCTGGACAATGTTCAAAAGCTGCATTTTTACAGTGTCTGTAAATGGCACCAGACTTCATTATGACGGCCTCTCTTTTTTCTGGAATCCTCAAATATGCTTTGAAATATTGTTGAGCCACTGGACCCCCAGGGGTCAAAGGTCACTTCCGCCACATGTTTGTCAAGGAAGGCCTTTGTCAGGTTACTAGCATATGGTGTGTGGGTGTATGTGTTCGAGTGTGTATGTATGTGTGTGTGTGTGTGTGTGTGTGTGTGTGTGTGTGTGTGTGTCTTTCAAATGGAAGGGTGTGAAG
>NC_084998.1:10910253-10997753 GCF_963854185.1 Sardina pilchardus
GTGTGATCTCTCTATCACGCTCTCTCCACGGCAAAGCCAACTCTGTCATCACCATGGTCATCTCCGCCAAGGACGGAGGCGGCCTCACCGCACCCGTCAACGCCAAGGTCAACATCAGCGTAGTGGAGGGCTCAGTGGCGCCCCCTGTGTTTGAGCAGGGCCAGTACTTCTTTACGGTATCGGAGGACGTTCTCCGCGGGACTGAAATCGGCGTGGTTCGAGCCAGCAGCAGGACCGGTGAGCCCCTGCCAAATGACACACATGCTCTCTCTCTCTCTCTCTCTCTCTCTCTCTCTCTCTCTCTCTCTCTCTCTTTGTGTTTAGCCTTGTCCTATAGGACACAATGCACTGTATAGATTACTTACATAGCTACTTTAGACATAGTCACACAATACCACCTAATCTTGGGATTACGTTGTGTATACATTGCTGTCCATCAGAGGTTCTGATATACAATGCTGAGTGTCCTTCAGCAGTGTGTTCCCACCAGCCTTGGGCCAGATGTACAAACAGGGTCCCAGCTGTGGTTTGTATCAGCACAGTTCACGTCCATGTAAAATTCCTTCCCTCGACTCTGTTGATATAGTCTTTTTTTTTTGCAGACGTTAATAGCACTTATTGGCTGACAAGTGAATGGGTAAAAATGATTTAGGAATTACCTTGCAGGGCTTATGAACTGACATGCCCTCTCTCTTTCCCTTTCTCTTCTCTTCTCTTCTCTTCTCTTCTCTTCTCTTCTCTTCTCCTCCCTTCTCTTCTTGTCTTCTCTTCTCCTCCTCAACAGGTGTTTCTAAAGATATCTTCTACACGATCTCTGCCGGTGACCCCGACGGCTACTTCACGGTGGACTCGGAGACCGGCGCCCTCCGGACCAGCCTCCCCCTGGACCACGAGGCCTGCTCCTCGCTCATCCTGGAGGTGCAGGCGCGCACCGGCTCCCCGCCGGCCTTCGGCCACGCGCGCGTGCGCGTCACCATCGCCGACGTCAACGACAACGCGCCCGCCTTCCTGCCCTCCTCGTCCGAGTCGCTCCTCCTCCCCGAGGCCACCAAGATGGGCGCGGTGGTGTACCGCGTCCAGGCCGAGGACCGCGACTCGGGCCCCAACGGCCAGCTGAGCTTCGACCTGGTGTCGGCCGGCGGCGGCAACAACGGCGGCCAGCGGGCGTTCGGCGTGGAGCGGAGCAGCGGCGAGGTGCGTCTGATCGGCGCGCTGTCGTACGAGAGCGCGCCGCGCTACGACCTGCTGGTGGTGGCCAAGGACAGCGGCGCGCCGCAGCTCAGCGCCACCTTCACGCTGGTGGTGCACGTGCAGGCGGAGAACGACCAGGGCCCCGTCTTCGACACGCTCACCTACCGCGTGGAGCTCAAGGAGGGCACCGCGCTCAACACCCGCTTCCTCCAGGTGCGCGCCAGGCACAGGGAAGTTGGCACCGTCAATGGAGGGTCAGGGGCGGCCTCGGCCCCCCTGTCCTACCACCTGCGGCCGGACGGCGACGCGGCCGGCTTCGGCGTCCTGCCCGACAGCGGCTGGCTGTTCGTGAAGAGCGCTCTGGACCGCGAGGCCAAGGACATCTACCTGCTCACCGTGCTGGCCACGTCCGGCAGCGGGCACCTGAAGAAGACGGGCAGCGCCACCGTCCGGGTGTCCGTCACCGACGAGAACGACAACTCCCCCCGGCTCTCCCAGGAGCGCGTCTTCCTGGCCGTGCGGGAGAACCTTCCGGAAGGGACGGGCTTCGGCAGAGTCGCGGCAACGGACCGAGACGCCGGCCTCAACAGCCGCTTGACCTACCGCCTCCTCCACAGCGACCGCCATTTCCAGATCAACTCCCAGACAGGTGAGGCTGGCTGAGACCGACCGAGGGTGAAACGATTAGTATCTCTCTTTTTAATTTGCGCGAGAAGAAAACAGGCGGTCGATTTCTAATTAAAAACGCTTTAATCTTTTATTTGGAAAGTCGCGCGGTGCGCTCAGCAGGCCTGTTGTGATTATGAGGAGGGCGCGCAGGAAAGGCCGCGCTTCGCTGTGATGAAGCTCTGGCTCAAACTTCAGGCACTGGCAGGGACGCCTCGTTCCTGCTGCACCCGCTGGACCGAGCGAAACGCGCGTGTGTGATTAAAGGACCCAATTTGTAGCAGAAATTCCCCCGAAACGCGTCCACTGTATTCCTGTTACAAATATCACCCTGTCTGTGGCTTTCTCTTTCTTTCATTTTCCCACAACCCCTTTCTCCCTCCCCCCTCCGTTCTCTCATTCCTTTCTTCTCTGACTCATTCTAATCTTTCTCCTTGTTCCTCTCTCTCTCTTTCTCTCTCTCTCTCTCTCTCTCTCCATCTCTCTTAATCTCAATCTCTGCCTCACAGGAGAGATCAGCACTCGCACAGAGCTGGACCGCGAGCATCAGTCCAGTTACCAGGTGGTGGTGGTGGTGCAGGACGGTGGCACCCCGCCACGCAGCGCTACGGGCACCGCACACATCACACTTCTGGACGACAACGACAACGCCCCGGCCTTCACCCACACACAGCCTGGCAAAGAGACGCTCATTCAGGTGAGATGATCAGTGCGCCATACCTCCAACATGAGCTCATGTTTTCTGTGTCATTCTCTGTGATACTGACTGTGGCTACGTTCCCATGGTTCTCCACTGTAGGTTCTGGAAGGCGTGCCACCTGGAACTCTACTCGGAACCATTCAAGCCAAGGATCCGGATGAGGGGGAGAACGGCACCATATTCTATTCCCTTTCAGGTTTGCCAACATATCTATGCCCTTAGAGCCATACCGCATTCATTTATCTGTTTCATACTGTGTACTGTAGCTAAACTTGTTCCTGTGTATGTTTGTGTATGTGTGTGTGTGTGTGTGTGTGTTTATATGTGTGTGTGTGTGTGTGTGTGTGTATGTGTGTCTGTCTGTCTGTCTGTCTGTCTGTCTGTGTGTGTGTGTGTGTGTGTGTGTGTGTGTGTGTGTATGTTTGTGTATGTGTGTGTGTGTGTGTGTGTGTTTATATGTGTGTGTGTGTGTGTGTGTGTGTGTGTGTGTGTGTGTGTGTGTGTGTGTGTGTCTGTCTGTCTGTCTGTCTGTCTGTCTGTCTGTGTGTGTGTGTGTGTGTGTGTGTGTGTGTGTGTGTGTGTGTGTGTGTGTGCATAGGTGCGAGAGCTGAGCGTTTCTCTCTGAACCCCAACACGGGGGAGCTGCGCTCGGCGTCCCCTCTGAGGCGAGCAGAGAAGGCCGAGTACACACTCACCGTGTCGGCCTCTGACCGCGGATCTCCCCCGCAGAGCTCCAGCAGCACGCTACGCATACAGGTGGGTACAGCTGTGCATTTACACACACACACACACACACACACACACACACACACACACACACACACACACACACACACACACACACACACACATAAGTATACATCTGTCAGCTAAATACCATAACCATAACCACATAAGACACACACACACACACACAGACATACAGTATACAGGTATACATCTGTCAGCTAAATACCATAACCATAGCCACATACACACACACTTGCACACATACACCTGTTGAACATTCCCATACATTCACAAGATGTGACTCACACATGTGAGTGACTCTCTCCTGCTCAGCTACCATCATGCTGATCCTTACTGAAAACATATATTTTACACTTCTGAACCCTGTTCACTAAATCACTCCGGAGTGTTGCGCCTCAGGTGCGCACAGGTTACTCAGACCCGGCATGTGGTGTGAGAGATGCCCCTGCGTGTGATATTGAGCCCATCAAACCGCATACTTCCAGAAAGTGCCGCAGCCACATCAGACGAATGATATACAACACCCTCAGCTGACCTGTCAGAAACTGACTTTGAGATTTGTTCCTTTTTCACTTATCGAGGAGAAAAAAAGCGAGCGAGGGGGAAAAAAATGACCGTAACTCTAGAATTCCAGAAAGACCTGATGTGCTTTCCATAGTATAATACACCCTCAACCTCTCTCTCTCTCTCTCGTTTTTTTTTCACCTCTGCTGAGGTGCAGCGTTCAAAGAGGAACAGGATGCTAATTGTAGAGCGAACAGATGCCTCCGATTTGCCTGTGCTGTGCTTGTGTGACTCTCAGATTAGTGGAGGGGGAAAAGCACCTTGGGATCAAACGCTCCCAGATGGCCTGTGATGAGGCCCAGCTGCGGCTCCCTCTGATCACGGACACGACACACACACACACACACACACACACACACACACAGACACAGACATACACACACATGTGCAGACACATACACACACACACATACACGCGCCGTCGCCGCTTCCTGACACAGTAGCGCGCCCAGGGGAGACATTTGATCATAATAACAGCGAGATTATATTTCGCGTCATATTTTTTTGGGTGAAGCAAGGTGCCTGGTGGATGATGATGACATTGAGAGATCGCTACGTGTGAAAATTGCAAATGGAAAATGTGAGAGAGAGAGATATCCGTAGTGGGATATTTCACCGCGCCTTGCAATAACACCAGAGATGCTCTGGCGTGCTAATTTATGGGTTAATTAATGTAGATCAGAGAGAGTGCAGCACTCCACTTGTCAGTAACCGAAGTTTTTATGGGGGCAGTCATGGGAAGAGGCATGCAGGAAATGACCTCACGCCGCTTTCATGTATCTGACAGTTTAATTGCAGCCAAATTGGTTTAGCTTAAACAGCCCATGTATGTTGTGCTTGGAGTTATCTGAACACATACCCTATATCTCAGGCAGAGAGAGAGAGAGAGAGAGAGAGAGAGAGAGAGAGAGAGAGAGAGAGAGAGAGAGAAAGAGAGAGAGCAAGGGACAGAGAGAGAGTGACAGACAGAGAGAGAGAGAGAGAGATACAACTTATAGTGACACTATTCAGTATCAAACAGATTGTTTTTATAGAACTTAAGTTGACTTTTGTCATTTTATGGGATACTTTTTTATTGGTATGTCGCTCAGTGGAAATCTGATCGCTCTGATCGCTCTGATCTGATCAATCTGATTGATAGTCCCAGGGTCTATCAAAAAGGATGAAATGTTTGTAGATCTTTTTATTCTCTGCCGTTTACTGATCTTTGATCTGTTTGGTTTGTTGTCATATTGAACAGGGTGGAGTGTGTCCCCATGCCTTTGTTTTCCATCTGCCTTTAGATATCGTGGCCTGCTATTGACATGCTTTTGATGGTGTTGATAGCATCAGAGTACATAATGGGAAATGTATTATTTATTATGCGTTCATGTTTTATTATCTTGTATTTGTCAGATCTAATTCCAACAATTTTTTTGGATTTTTTTGTTTTTTCTCTCAACAGGTTCAGAGTTCTGTCAGAGCTTCTCCCAAGCCCAACACTTTATCTATGACCATAAACTCTGTGGAGGGCGCCAAACCTGGCTCTGTGATTGGCTCGGTGAGATCGCACGACCATCGGGACGTTTCGCTCGAGGGCCAGGTGACCTACCTGGTAGTGGGCGGCACGGACGAGGACGGCACGTTCATGGTGGACCGGCTCACGGGAGAAGTGTTCCTGGCGCGCGAGCTGGACTACGAGAAGGGCGCGCACTACGCGCTCGAGATCGAGGTGGACGACTTCTCCAGGGCCTACCCCAGCACCCACATGGTGCAGCTGGACATCAACGTGCAGGACAGCAACGACCACGCGCCCCACTTCCCCGAGGACCCGGTCACCATCGTCATCCCCGAGAACACGCCGGCCGGCTCGTCCATCTACACCTTCCAGGCCACCGACGGCGACGGCAGCGGCCCCAACAGCGAGGTGCGCTACTCCGTCCACCAGCGCTGGCCCGACAACCCGGACCTCTTGACCCTCGACCCTGCCACCGGGGTGCTCACCCTGGCCCAGGAGCTGGACCACGAGGCCACCTCGTCTCTCTTCCTGGTGGTCCGGGCCACCGACTCCTGCCAGGACCCGAGCCAGAGGCGCTGGGGCTCGGTGACGGCGCGCGTCTACGTGACGGACGAGAACGACAACGCGCCCGTCTTCAGCTCGCCCGCCGCCGTCAGCGTCATGGAGGACCAGCCGGTGGGCTTCGTGGTGCTCTTCGTCATGGCCCGCGACGCCGACCAGGGCGAGAACGGACGCGTGTCCTACCGCATCCAGACGGGCAACAGCGCCGGCAGATTCAGCCTGAACCCAAACACCGGTAAGAGATGGACTAACGAACGGCAGCCAACGCCTTCAGCTTCAGCTTCAGCTCCTGCTCCTGCTCCTGCTAACGTCTTAATTTCCACATCTGTTTGGAGTGCTTTGTTTTTTTTTTCGCCTCTCCAGGCCGATTTGCTTTGCATGAAAGAGTAATTTTCATGAAAGCTTTATAGTCATGGGAGTGTGAGTTTTATTTGAGTTGGGAAGGCCTATACGTGGCGCCCCTTTGATTTGATGAATAACGTCCATTAGCGTAAAATTTCCCCCATCATCAAAGAGTGCTAATATAGACCTACTTTAATGCACACCCCTGGATTGGATTGAAACGACAAAGACGTTTAATCCATTTGCCAGCTGGGGAAACCTTTTTATTCCATTAATGTCAAATGGTTCATAAATGAACGCCTTCTGATTTTTAACATTTCTGCTTTATGCATACGCATTTTTTCTGTCCGGCCCAGAATTGCCGCAACCAAGTGTGGGTTATAATGGACTGATACTGACCAGAGACCGGGGAGTATTTTTCGAGTGTTTGTCGGTGGTGGTGGTCTGGCAGTGGGTTCGTTCGGCCATTAAGCGCATAAGCAGAGCCCTCGGAACAGGGGAGAGGGGGTGGGGGTGGGGGGGACGGGGGACGGAAGCAAACCCAAACAGCGGCTGAAGTGTTTAAGGCAAAAGTGTGTCGAGTGAATTATAAATAAAAGCGGGGCCCATACACAGATGTCTCCCATAAGCAAACAGCCCTGCATCATCACGTCGGTGCTTCTGTTTAAACTCTCAGAAACTCTCACCTCAGTTCAACCACTAACCGTTAAGACGAGCTACAAAAATGGGGTTTTAGTAAAGGGAAAAAGTGTTAAGTAGTATTTGGTAAGACAGTGCTTAAAATTTACTGTTTTTGGACTCGGGACTCGGGATTTTAATGGTTAAGGAGGAAAGTGCTCTCCGAAAATGTCATCGTGGAACCTTGAATGTTTGTATACCAGTGATTTGTGTGGTGCACTGTGTATTTCATGAGACTTTTTTTGTGTTTATATCAAGTCTATTATGTAGATGTGTCTTGGTAGGCTAGAAATGAATGTGTTTACTGCCTCTCTCTCAGTATGGAAAAATAGAAGTTGCAGCCAAAACATTTTTTACAGCTCCCTAAAGTATGCAACTCCAAACGGTCTCACAGGTAGTGTGAACACCTTGGTTTAAGTTTTGTGTGTGTGTGTGTGTGTGTTGGTGCTGAGCGTTTCTCTCTGAACCCATGGGGAGCTGATATGCTTTTGTGTATTGTGTGTATGTTCATTATCATGCACACAATTTCATCTTGCAATGTATCTTACAGCTTCAGCTTGCACCTTTTTGCAGATGTGGAAGCTGCTTGAAGTTCCTTCCTTGCATGCATTAACCTTTCGCTTGGCTTCTGCAGAAATACCACACGGAAAAAAAAAACAACAACATTTTACGACCACACTTTTTCTTCTCACTCCCTTCTCTCTTCCCTTGTTTTTTTTTTCTAACTTTCTTTCTTTTTCCTCTGCCTAGGTTCTCTCTCTATCCTCAAAGCCTTGGACCGAGAAGAGCAGGAAACCTTCAACCTGACCATCGTCGCCGAGGACCACGGGACGCCCCAGCACTCCACCACGCAGGTGCTGTCCGTGCAGGTGATCGACGTGAACGACGAGGCCCCGCTGTTCGAGAAGAGCACGTTCGAGGCCCAGATCCAGGAGAACCAGGAGCCCGGGACCACCGTCCTCACAGTCTCGGCCACAGATCGCGACCAAGGTGACCGCGGCGTCCCTGAGCGACCTACGCCATTCGTACGCCATTCGATGCTGGCCTGCGCTCTCCACTGTAGTGCATGGAGCATTTCTCCTGCATTCAGTCATGTCTTGTGTAGCTGCAGACACTATCCAGATTAGGCTGGGGTAAACACTGTGGCCTAATTCAGCGCTGGCTTGTTGTGAAGGGAATAATGTAATGCTGTGTTGCCACATTGTAAGACAGCAGTGTTTGTTTTTAATCAAACACTGGGAAAGGGGGTGTGGGCCTGCATTCTGACAGTCTGAGTCAGGAGAATATGAAACAGGACGATTATAAACTCCCCGTCCAGGAACTATTAGTGAAGTAAGGAGGTGTTGTTTGCCAAGGCCCTCTCACTTTGCACGCAATCGGGCAAACGGGTGCCAAGGACCGAGGAGAGAAAGGGAGAGAGAATGACAGAGACAAAGAGAAAGCGCAAACTTGTGTCAAATGCTTTCTCAGCATACTGAGCTGTTAGTGGAACATATGGAGTGTATTTATTGTCTTTTCACAAAAACAATTCCGAGCAACACATGTTTTAGTAGTCCGTATTGTAGATTTTGGTTGACCAATGGAAAATCTATAAAATACATATTATATATCTTAATGAAACACATAGAGTATTTACAGGCGTAAGGAAAAGCTTTTCATTTAATTATTATGACTTTTACTTGTTTACATTCTTACATTTTAGCTGACCACACAAAGTCAACTTACAAATAGTTTTTTGTGAGTGATAGCATCCAACCGCAACCCTCATCTTGCAATAATGTCTGAAAATAGATGAATAAAAACAGTAGTATCTGATACAATGGAGGTCAACTGGAGGTCAGCATTGACGATCACGCGATAATCTCTCCATTGTGTTTTTCTCAGGAACAAATGGACATGTCACTTACGGGGGAGTGTCTGAAGATGGGTTCACCATCAACCCAGAGACGGGCGTCATCACGGTCACCGAAGCCCTGGACAGAGAGCAGCAGGACCACTACACTCTAACAGGTACAGTCAGCCCCTTATAGCACAGCTGTAGTAGTAACAGCGCGGCTTTGCAACTGCTGCCAACGTTTTCCAATTACCGACCCGCCGCACGTACAGTACCTTTCCCCCACACCTGTGTTGTTCTAACCGATCGTGTTGTGTCGCCGCAGTCTATGCCAAGGACGGTGGCATGCCGCCAAACTTCGCCAAGGCCACGGTGCACATCGCCGTGCTGGACGAGAACGACAACGCGCCGGTGTTCGGCCGGCCGCAGCACAGCCTGGAGGTGCCCGAGAACCAGGCGCCCGTGGAGCTGTGTGTCCTGCGAGCCACGGACCTGGACACGGGAGAGGGCGGAGAGCTGGAGTACAGGATCATAGGTAGGCTGGTCACCTCCAGTGGGCACACACACTGTCCTCGTTACTCATGTTTGAATACTTTTGGACAAGTGGACAAGAGTACAAGATCATGGGTACTGTAGGCTGGTCATCTCCAGTGCGCACACATACCATCCTTGTTTTTTCTTTGGTACTCATTTTTTATTGTATTGGTGGGTAACAACATACGTGAGGCATTGTAACAATACAGATACACCTACCCATACATAACCACCCCCCATCCCCCTCCCACCCCTACCACATGAGATACAACACAACTACGCTTACAGTCCTTGTTACTCATATTTCAGTACTTTTGGACAGTGGAGTACAGGATCATGTAGAGACAGTAGTCACTGGCCTGAGAACACTGGTTGTTTATAGCTGCCCAGTATGTTTGCTCCTCGAGTCCTCACTCACACTTTGAGTTGTGTTTTCCGTAGTGTTTTTGAGGCCAGTGTACAAGATAGACGTAGAATAGCTTCTGTTATTGTATGAATGGTGGTTTCCCATAGCCTTGCATTCCTACTCTATTAGACCAACTCGTGAGTGTGCTTTCATTAGTATTCCCCAAAAGCTTGTGCTGCTGGAAACCTCTAGGGGGATTTAACAATAGATGTTTTCTCCCTGCGTCCTCGGTGAGTATGGCCTGGTTTCTGAAGTGGATCACAGGTATGCCTCATTAGTGCACATAATCTGACATCTTGTGTATGCGTCAGGTGTGATTCCCTCGCAGTTGAAACTCACATGGGAACACGGGGGTCTGGCTCGTGAGTTTCAGCAGAGAATGAGAATGCCTAAAGCTCAGTGGATTTACCTGGGAAAGACTGAAATCTTACTGTCACCAGATCTAACACAGTGTGTATATTTGTGTGCGTTTATGTGTGTGTGTGTGTGTGTGTTTGTGTGTGTGTGTGTGTGTGTGTGAGGGGTTGTGGTGAATGTGTGTGTTCATGCAGGTGTGCATGAGTGCGTGTGATCATCACAGTAACAGCAGGCATCTGTATGTGTATAGAATATAAACTTGCTACTAGCGTTCATCATTCGGAAGTTTGACCTGATTGCGGTGACATCTTCAAAGAAACACCAAAGTGTTCACCGAGGGCTTTAGATCTGACATAAGCTTACTTATTTATCTCACAAGATTCACCTGGGATAGCCTCAAAGTTTTTCTGTTTTTGAAGTGAAGATAAAGCTCAGTGTGTGTCTGTGGTGCAGGCCAGGGATTGAGCGTGTGGTTGAGCTGAGAGTGCTCTTTGGAATAATATGCACCCTGGGTTCCATTGTGTTTCAGACCATGATAGGTCATTCTGATGGCTTTAAAAAAAAAAACAGTCACGTTTGAGTTGTGGGACGGGAGTTGTGGGACGCTCTGTACTGTGCAGCTGTATATGTGAAAAGGCTTTATCTGTTTATTAAGCAGTCAAAATAATTTCCAAATGACATTATTATTATCATAAGACATTCTAAACATTGACTTAAACGTGCACTCAAAATGCAGCGGCGTTATAGCATATGACAACGTGGCATATGACGTCTGGTTTATCTGCAGTACTGATGACATTGGCATGTTTGCATTGAAAACATTTTAATAAGAGTACTTGGAATGCTTTTATGGTCGCGAAATAAGATATAATGCACACACGTGTTGTGCTTTTATAACACTCCGAAGGGTTGTTCCAGGCCACTGAACCTCCAGCGAGTGGTCACGTCGTGTCCTCTCTCTATCCCCCTCTCTGCAGCTGGCGATCCTGACGGAGACTTCCAGCTGGACCGGGCCTCCGGAGCGCTGTCCACGTCCCGGGGCCTGGACCGTGAGAGCCGGGCCAGCTACACCCTGGAGGTGGCGGCCCAGGACCGCGGCACGCCTCCCCTCAGCAGCGTGACCCAGGTGCAGATCTCCGTGCTGGACGTCAACGACAACAGCCCGGCGTTCCCGAGCGCCAGCCACGCCGTCGACATCTCCGAGGACGCGGCCGAGGGCTCGCTGCTGCTGGAGGTGTCCGCCTCGGACGCCGACGAAGGCGACAACGGGAGGATCGTGTACTTCCTGAGCCACGAGGCCGGCGGCGCGTTCGCCATCGACCCGGACACGGGCCGCGTCACCACGGCCGGGCCGCTGGACCGCGAGCGGCGGAGCTCCTACAGCTTCCAGGTGGTCGCCGTCGACTGCTCCCCGGCCTCGCCGCGCAACGCCACCACCCAGGTGACCGTCACCGTGCTGGACGTCAACGACAACGCGCCCTTCTTCGTCCAGGACCCCCTGGTCATCAACGTGTCCAGCAGGACCGTGGCCGTGCATCAGGTGGTGGCCACCATGCGCGCCGAGGACAAGGACTTCGGTGCCAACGGCTCCGTATTCTACCGCTTCGCCAGCCCCGTGAGGGGCTTCACCATCAACTCGCTGACCGGGGAGATCCGGGTCACGGAGGCTCTCAGCGGTCTCACGCAGGCCCATCGCACCCTCATCGTGGAGGCCATGGACCAGGGCAGCCCGTCCCAGTCCTCCCTGGGAGTGGTCATCATCTACGTGAAGGAGCAGGACTACAGCGGCGTCCGTTTCTCTCGCACCGCCAGAGATGTCAGCCTGCTAGAGAACGCAGCCAAAGGTCAGTTACACGGTCCGCTTATTATGTCTCCCAAACAAGTCTCTTAATAGATTAAAAAATCCCAATAAAACGATGACAATTACATGAGAAAGTTATTGAAAGATTTATAGTGCGGATATGATTCAATATGATTCTTGGCAAAGTAGGTCTAGATTGTGTGGGAAAATTTTTTGCCTACCTTTCTGGCATGAGAAAAGGAAGAACCGTGAAGAACCAACCAAGAACAACCATATTCTTCCTGGAAAAGTAGAAAAAAGTAAAAGAAAAAAAGAGAAAAAAAAACAGAAAAAAGGCATATTTTTCCTTTGTCTGTGGTCCGCCCTTGTACTCTAGTGAAGACTTAACGGTGGCACTCTCTCCCTGCAGGCACTCAGGTGGCACAGGCCCAGGCCCAGTTCCCGGACGGCTCCCGCAGAGGCATCAGCTACAGCATCTTCAGCGGAAACAGACTGCAGTCTTTCAGCATCAGCGCTAACACTGGTGAGTGAGACTGCACGCAGCAAGACAGACAGACAGAGAGAGAGAGAATTTGTAGAAGATTTCCTGGAAGAGGGTTCAGCATGGCACTGACAAGCAGTTTTAAATTCACAGGAGAAGCACACTCCAATGTGAAGATACAGTCCAGTAAATTCACAGGAGAAGCATAGTCCAATGCGCAGATAGTCCAACACATCCTGTGTTTTATGTGTTCCTCTTCGTTGCATAATTTATTATCGATGCCTAGAGACACATCTCAGAGCTGGCCATACTGTACCTGATTATCCCCATAGGTGAGATCTGGGTTCAGAGCTCCAGAGGCTTGGACTTTGAGGACGCCCCGAGACTCCGCCTAGTGGTGAAGGCAGAGACTGCGTCCTCCAGCTCCTTCATGGCCCTCAACCTCATTCTGCAGGACGTCAATGACAACCTCCCGCGCTTCCAGCTGCAGAACTACGTGGCCTACATGCGCGAGGCACAGGGCTACGACGCCCCCATCATTCAGGTCAGGCCTCCCACAGTGGCGTCAACATGGCGTCTTTCCAAATGAGTTAATCTAATGATGTGCAAACACAGTTTTCCAGAGTATTTTAAAAGACCTGGTGAAGATGTTTATATTATCCTATGGCTTCCCACTGTCCAATGAATGTCCACACCCTGTAATCATGGGAGTTTGTGAGTTAATCGTTTTGCCTCACAGGTCTTGGCCGAGGACGTGGACCAGGGGCAGAACGGTCAGGTGACCTACTCTATCCAGTCCTCCAGCATGAGCGGCCTCTTCAAGATCGACCCTGTGACGGGCAGCATAACCACAGCGGCCATCATGGATCGCGAGATCTGGACCCAGACCAAGTGAGTGTGTGTGCGTGTGTGTGTGTGTGTGTGTGTGTGTGCGCCCGCATGTACTGTACTGTATGCGTGTGTGTGTTCTTTGTCTGGCAGTGCAGCGAAGTGAAGTCATAGCTCTTTGGGGGCTTCGTTCCCCTGCTTTGTGGAATGTACCAGTCCTCCCTCCCGCGCTCTATTTCTCTCTCTCTCTCCCTCTCTCCCCTCCCCCCCCCTCTCTCTCGGTGGCGTTATCACCCTGTGTGTGATGTGCTGCGGACCTCTCGGCTTTCCCCATGTGTTTTGATTCAGAAGTGCTCCCCTCTGCTCTCTCCGACTCGCGCTGGGAGTTTCATTTCCCACATATTCTGACCCGCTGGTGGTTCAATTTTATTTTATCAGTGTGTTCTTTTTGTCCTTCCCCTGAAAATAAATTAATTCTTTCTTTTTACCCTTTTGAAAAAAAAAAAATAGGGGTAGGAAAAAAAGAGTTGTAGGAGATTTTAAAAAAAAGCTCAAAGCTCTAACGTTGGAAATGTTCCTTTGGACAGGCTTGTCGTTACGGCGACGGACCGGGGAAGCCCAAGGTTGACCAGCACTGCGGTTCTGACTGTGATCATCGTTGACCTCAATGACAACAGCCCCACCATACCCCTGCCTTTGGAAGTGCGGGTGCCAGAGAGTGAGTGATTGAACACACCGCCCCATACATACTGTATACTACTTCATTTACCGTAATTTCCCAATCATATGACGCAGCTTATACATTGATTTTGCTAAATTTCTTCAACTATTAGGTTAAATCACGGTGGCAGTTGATATAGTATTAATATGGTTTTGTTTCGTTTAACCTACATAAAACACTGTTCTGTGGCTTATACACAATGCGGCTAATACACAGCAAATTACTGTATGACCACGTCTTGTTTTAGTGATTGAACATGCTGCCCCATACATACACAGTACTACTTTACTTATGACTGGGTCTTATTTTAGCTCAGCACTTAAAACACTATTTTAGCTCAGTCTTAAAACAACCGATCACTTCTCATGACCATAACTATTCCCATATCTCACTGCCTCTTCAAGAGCACTCTGGTTCACACATGATAGTTATCAAGAGTTATTAAGTGTTCCCACTCCCCCGTTCCTGCTTTTCCTCACTCGTCACCCTGTCTGAGAGAGCTATCTCTGTTTGCCTCTGCCCACCCCTCAGACTCTCTGATCGGCACGGAGATCACCATGGTGACGGGGAACGACGTGGACTCGAGCCCTGCCCTGTCCTACACCCTCCAGCTGGACGCGCCTTCGCAGGGGAAGTTCGGAATCCACCGCTTCAACGGCAGAGTGTCTCTGACTGCTCCGCTAGACTTTGAGGAAAAAACATGGTACACTCTGACCATCCAAGCCTCGGACTCCAAGCACAAGAGCGAAGCCAACCTCACCATCCTGGTGGAAGATGTGAATGATAATGTTCCCACGTTCAGTCAGGATCTCTACCAGGTGAATAACAGTTATGGGGTGGCCCGGTGAACCCACAGAATATTACCACATTACCTCAGCTTTAAGCCTCCCGTATTTGAAACACTTCAATGAGTCTGTATATGTGTCAGACTTTTTAATAGTAATCATATGGGACCTGTTTTTTGTTGTGTGTCACTTTACATTTATTTGCATCAGTTTGCATTTAATTTGAATCAGAAGTGTATACTACGGTTTATTTATTGCTCCAGAGGTTGTAGGTTTTCCAGATATTCACACCTTATTAAATTTGATGGAATTGAATTAACCTAACGGGGAATTTGTTCTTGTATACACAAACTCACTGTAATAAATAGTATATAATTTTATAGTCAGCCTCAACATGAATATGACTGTTGAGGTTTGCCAGTGTGAGTGGAAATGACTTCACCTTTAACGAGAAGGGACTTTGGGGAGGGAAAGGAGATGAATTAGGACGACGCCTTTTATAGGTCCTTTCCTCTTTGCTGTAAACCGCACATGACATGACTTGTTTTTATTTCCCAGGTAACCCTGCCAGAGCATTCTCCACCTGGAAGTCCTATCGTCACCGTGACGGCCACTGACCGAGACTCCGGCGAGAACGGAAAGGTCACCTACCGAGTGATGTCATCTACAAGAGATGGCTTTTATATCAACCCTAATAATGGTGAGATGGTGCAATTTTTTCTCTTTGAAAAAAATACTATAAATAAATGATTGAAAGCCTACCATATATGATGCCTGCTATCTGTATGTACCAGTAAATTGTTTATTGATATTTGTAAAGTTGAAATGCGCTGATGTTTATGTCTTATGTTTATGTATTTTCACAGGCACTCTCTTCATCAATGAAAAAGCGGAGTTTGACCCTGAACGCCCCTCTGTGAATGTTGTTATTGAGGCTCGAGACGGAGGGACTCCATCCCTGTCGTCCATCACCACTGTGCAGGTCCAGCTAACCGACGTCAACGACAACGCCCCCATGTTCCACCAGTCGGAGTACCGAGCCACGGTGTCTGAGGACCAGCTCCCTGGAGCCACCATCTTAACCCTGGAGGCCGTGGATGGAGACATGTCCCAGGAGAATTCCGGCTTCGACTTTGCCATCGCCAGCGGCAACTCTGGGAACGCCTTCCAGATCGAGAGCAGCGTGCGTTTCATCGAGGGCCACGGCTTCCAGACGGTGGGCACGCTGATACTCGCCGAGCCGCTCGACTTTGAGACCACGTCGCGCTACAACCTGACCATCGTGGTGTCGGACCGCGGCGTGCCTCAGCGCAGCTCCAGCGTCCCCGCCGTCATCACCGTCAGCGACGTCAACGACAACCCGCCCGTGTTCAGCCGCGCCGAGTACGCGGTGGCGCTGAGCGAGGGCGCGGGGTCCGGCACGGAGGTTCTCCGTCTGACCGCCACCGACCCAGACTCGGCCCCGAACGCCGAGATCCAGTACAGCATCAGTTCGGGCGACGAGATGGAGCTCTTCTTCATCGACCAGTGGACGGGAGCTCTGCGCCTGCAGCGAACACTGGACCGCGAGAGCCGGTCCTCACACGTGGTCATTGTCCAGGCGTCAGACGGCCACGGACATTTCGCCCTAGCGCCGGTCACCCTGGAAGTGAAGGACGTCAATGACAACCGGCCGTATTTCCCAATCGAGACCATGACCGCAAACATCCGAGAGAACCAGCCACCGAATTCCCCCGTCACCGTGCTCCATGCCATCGACTATGACACCGGAATCTACGGCCAGCTGAAGTACTTCATGGTGGATCGGTCCGGCTTGGGAAGGGACTCTTTCCTGATTGACCAGACCACTGGTGAAGTGAGCTCTCGTACAACCTTTGACTTTGAGAAGATCAACTCCTTCAATTTCGTGGCGGTGGCAGTAGATGCCGGCAACAACTCGGCCACGGTCACCGTACAGGTGTACGTCACGGGCGTGGACGAGTACGATCCGATGTTCACGACCACCGACTTCTCCTTTGTCATCCCAGAGGGAGCCAAGAAGGGCCAGAGCATCGGTCAAGTCCAGGCCATGGACGAAGACGGAGGGGTGGACGGCATAGTGCTCTACTCCTTCCCCGATCCCTCGCCGTACTTTGACGTGAATAAGACCTCAGGGGTGGTCTTCCTCAAGATGGACAGTTCCAGCAGCCACTCGAGTGGGTCTGGCCGCTCAAAGAGGGACACCCGTTTGATGACGGTAGACATAAATGCGCATGGCCCCCTGGACACTTCTCGAGTGACCACAGCTCAGCTGTCCATCGACGTGACAAACACCAACTTCGGCCTGGCGCCAGATCTCAACATCCTTCTGATATCCATCATTGCGGCCTCCCTTGGCGTCGTGGTCATTCTGGTCATCATCGCCATTGCTCTGTTCGTTGTGAAGTCCAAGCGCAGGAAGAAAGGCCAGGATACCGGCAACGCCACCTCAGGCACGGCCATGCAGAAGCTGGATGACTCCAAATCTGCAGGAGGGGAGAGGATCTACCACCAAACCCTTCCCGGCTATGGAGGTGACCAGGGTGGGGCGGGTGGAGCCACCTACCCCCGCGGGGGTTCCCTGGACCCCTCCCACTCCAGCGGAAGAGGCTCAGCGGAGGCCGCCGAGGACGACGAGATCCGGATGATCAACGAGTACCCGCGCGTGGCCAGCATCACGTCGTCCATGCAGGAGCACATCTCCGCCCGAGGGCCCGACTCGGGTATCCAGCAGGACGCCGACCAGCTGTCCGACATCTCCTGTGAGCCGGGAGCCCTGGATGCCAGCCAGTGGTTCAAAGGCAAGAAACTGGGCAGTCTCAGTGGGACCCTACTCTCGGGTCAGCTGCCCGTCTACAGGGATGAGGGCGGCGGATACCTGGGTGTGGGCAGGGGGTTGAATGTCACCCTTCCGAAGGACTACACCTTCCCCGAGGATGGGAAGCCGCCGGTGGACGGTTCTCTGACCGCCATCGTGGCCAGTGACGAGGAGTTACGGGGCAGCTACAACTGGGACTACTTGCTCAACTGGTGCCCGCAGTTCCAGCCGCTGGCCAACGTCTTCACCGAGATCGCCCGGCTCAAGGACGAGACCATACCGCCCAACAACCCGCGCCGACCCTTCCAGCCCAAGGCCAAGACCGACCCCAAGCCCCGGATCGACCCGCCGCCTCTCATCACGTCCGTCGCCCACCCCGGCGCCAAGTCGGTGCCGCCCAAGCCGGTGGCCATCGGCCGGACGTTCCCGCACCTGACGTCGCTGCGCCGCTCGCCCATCAGCCACGAGGGCTCCATCTCCTCGGCCGCCATGTCGCCCAGCTTCTCGCCGTCGCTGTCGCCGCTGGCCGCCCGCTCCCCGGCCGTGTCCCCGTTCGGGGTCACCCAGGGCCCCTCGGCCTCCATGATCAGCACCACCACGGACCACAGCGACGACTCCGAGATGAGGATCTGACCAACTCGCTCGGGTTTTCCGTCGCCGTTGCCGCCACCGCTGCTGCTGCTGCCAAAGACTTTCTCTGTAAAGAACGGCACATAAGAGCAAACCTTTCGCTCCCTTAACGAGTCATTGGGAGCACTCGCGCAGGACACCACAGAAAGTGTCTGACGTGAGCCATAGAGATTGGATGAAGAGATTACAGAGAGAGGACAATAGGGGGGGGACCGTCTCATCCCCCCTCTGTCCACCCACATTGTGACGTAGGTCTCTGATAACTCAAGGGTTATAAAGAGTTGATACTGTTGCTGCTGTTCAATGACGATGCCCTTTTTATCAGACCAGCCTTAGTTTTGATGTCGGAAGATGTATGTGCCCTTTTTGCATCGCCTCGCTGGCTGGCCAGGGAGATAAGCGTGTAGTGCTCTTTTGTCAGACTGTTATTAGATTTTGGGACTGAAATCCAAGGTCAGCCAAACCCTTTCCTCTTGAAGACTTTGTAGACTTGTACTGTTTATGTACACTTTGAAAGGGGAACAGACTTTTTTCGTATTTTGATGCTCATGAACATGTCTAATGCTTTCATGTCTATCTCATTTATTTTTTTATGTTGTATGGTGTTAATTTACGGTGCCATTGCCTCCAATGAAGAGGTTTTTCATTACAATCTATTTACGTATATGTATATTTGTATGTATGCTAGCAGCCATAGTATGTATGATGTATTATTGTATAGTTTCTAGGATTGCCGTATGGTGTGTTTGTGAATCTTTGACATCTGTGATGTGAATGAGTGAAAACTGTGCTTTGATAATTATTTATACTGAAGAGAGGGAATGTTGGGAAATTTAGGCAACCAGAGTGCTGTATTATATCCAAAAATGTCTTTTTTTAAAAACAAAATATACATCTTAGCAAGCCTTTTTGTAGAAAAGCTTGGACATGTAGCCTTCTAGTAAAACTCACCGAATTATGTGTGACATTAACTTGTTGCCAATGATTACCCCCCCGCCTCACTGTAATGTGACTGATTGTTGTTGTTTTTTCAAACCAGAACAAATTGATTCGTATTGCAAATGTGTTTTTTCTTTTCGTTTTCGTAGCAGGGGCCTAGCCCTTCCTCCAATCACTCTTGTGTCTTTCAGTGAAATGCTTTCTGAACAAAAGGCCAGTGACATATCCCAATGTGATGCCAAGGCATTGTTAAGTGGTATGGCATACATGTGGTTGTGTCCTGTTTGATTTGAGGCGAACCATCATCGACGTCTTGGTGGGTTTTTAATGGTTGTCCAAGCGCAATCAGACGTGCATGTTTGTTAGGGGTTTGTCCCCAGACATCTGCAAGTGACACAAGTGTTGAAAGTCGCAGTGTTCTGTTCTGCTGCGTTTGCTTGCACTGTTCTGGGCCAGAGGATGGAGACGACGACAGCAATCAAATGTCCTCGTGTTTTCAGAGGATTGTTTGGCTACCTCTGGTGCATGCATAACTCCACCACTGCCTCAAGGTAAACTGGTTCCCATTGGGTAAAAAAAGTTAACATGCAATGACAGACATTTGGACAGCAAATTAGCTTAAGAAAAAAAAAGAAAAAACTGAGAATCATTTTGACTTGAAGGATTGGACTGCATTGGACTCCATTTTGAGGCTTAATCAAGACCGCTCTCAAGATACTTGGCAGCAGAATGATGGTAGAAATAATCTGTACATATATTTAAAGGAAATAATAAATTTCTACTGATTTCTTTTGTCAAACTAGACTCTTGTGTTCTTCTCCCAAATTAAAAGCCATGGCCTTGGAATGGGAATTAAAATCCAATTAAAAGTTAAACAAAGAACAACTTCTCTGGTTCTCACCAGAGTAGTTTTGGAAGGTCAGTTAAATTTGTACTTCATCACAAAGCTCTGTGCCAGGACATGTTTTTTTTTTTCTAGTGTGAACTGGAATTGGCTCTCAAGGATAATCACAGCACAGAAAACAAGGTTACAGCGGACAATGTACTGTTGGAGTGAATCCTGTTTATGAATAGTGTAGTGACACACACACACACACACACCCACACACACACACACACTCGCATACACACAATCCAGCATACTGTGTATAGGAAGTGTTTATGAGCATAAGAGCTTTCAATAAGATGTGTCTCATAACGGATTCAAGTGGCGAAACATGCCAAGAATGCATATGATGTTGATCTAATGGATAATTATAAAATTGCGTACTCACATGGAAGGCAGGCATGTTTGCATAGCTGGCAGAGGATTTCTGCCCCATTTCTTCACTAAGAAATGGAGGAAATTTGCTTCTGTTTCCCTCTCTCATTCAAATGTTGGTTAAGATCATTTTGAGCTGTGTTTTCAGCCAGAAGGAAAGAGAGAGAAAACTTGAAACCTATATTTTCTATGGATATACAGTCTGCACACTGTCTAGCGAGGGTGTGTTGACCTATTTACATCAGTGGTGGTTCAAAACTCAATCATACTCCTAATGGGTGTAATGTCCCCTCAGGATGAAAGATTTCACAGAACTGCACAATTTGTGTGCACTGTATCTGGATCGCCGGATGTCTTTTTCCGATAAATAAAAGCAATAAACTGATGAATTGACTCCTGCATAGTGGTTTCAAGCTGCTGTAAAGACCATGCTATATATGCAGCTTATTACTTTAGAGTATGGCAATACTAAATTAATATTATTCGCAGTAACACAACTTTGATCGTACGGATAATGTCACAATCAGGATAAGCTGTATTCTCATTAGGCCTGAAAAATGAAATCTTCTTGAAACCTGATAAAATGCAACAATGTACTGTAGGGCATACATAATCACATATCACATAACGCTTATCCTGACTGTGAAACTATACTAATTTTGAAGTATTATTTATGCAGTAGGCCAGATCAGTAGACTGCTAAAAGCAGCCGCAGTGAACGCATTGACTGTGCACTTTATAAATCTTGAAGGAAGAAAGCACATGACATCTCACTTTCGCCCTGGTTCGGCTCCTGATCCACTGGACTGGACCCCCTGCTGCGTGGCTGATGTTGGCCTGTGCCCAGACCCCCGGATCAGCGCTGTGCATGTCTCACAGATTTACACCCCAACGCAGAGGTGATGAGAGGGGATCCTGGCTGTGTGTCTACTGTGGAACAAAATGCCTGCGAGCGGATAATCCAACCCCAACAAGGTGTTTGGAGGTCAGTTTGTCTGTGTTGCTCATTTTGCACTCATGCCTCATTGAATCTCAGCAATATAAGTGTGCAACATGGTTGTTTTTCTAAGCATCTTGGTTGGAAGGAATACTAACTCATTATTTGTATTCATAAGATAAACTATTAGGATATTTGGTGACATTAGAAAAATGATGTTCTTTGCTTTTTGTGGTTTTTGGAAATACAATATTCCAATTTATTTTACATGAGGGACACCGAAGGCATTCTTTCATAGAGTTTTGGAATAAAGAACATGTTAAGAGCTTACAAACTTGCGGGCTTAAAGATGAACATTTATAATTATAGAGAAATAGGTTTGCCGGAGAAGCAATTACATTCTGTATTAGTCTCCATCTCTCCTCAAAACGTCAAAAGCTTGTGAAAGCTCTTGAATTCATACACCCTGGAACAACGAGCCAAACCATAATTCCAGTGGGCGCCTGCCTTAACTGGTGCACTATTACAACAATGACAGCGAAATTATTTTACAATTTGATATGTGGTGTGTGTATGTGTACACAAATGCTCTCTGTGTGCTTTGTTGGAAAACCATGCAGCGGAGTTGGAAATGCAATTTGTGTTAGCAGCACGCAGCTACAGTAGCACGCCACATAACTCCCACCTCCCTATGGAGAGCGATGTCTGTTGTGGAGGGTAAATGATCTGTGGTGCAGCGGCTTAAAAAATCACCAGAAATGAATCCCTGAAGTGCGAGCATGGTCTGAACCCACTGGCAGTGGCGCCTTACGCGTGCACACACACACACACACACACACACACACACACACACACACACACACACACACACACACACACACACACACACACACACACACACACACACACAGACACACAGACACACACACACACAACCATCACATCTTAACATTTCACATTTCAAGACCACCTATCGTCTGTCCATCTGGAGAGGGTATAGGCCTAGATGCAGCAGATACAAGGTGGTGGCTGACCGATCCAGCAGCTGCTGAGATATGAATGGTCTACCCAAGGCAGCTGTAGAAATCGGGTTCAACACGGCGGAATGATGCATGCCAGCCATTCTTAACCCCTCTCGTGGAATGCACCTTCAGTGATGGGGAGAAATGGAGAGAAATCTCCATTCAGAGAAGAAAGTGTTGCATTAATCGAGCGTGATAAATCATCAACATATCTGGAATAACACGCAATCAGAATTCAATGTCTGCCATTGAAACAGTCTTATAGCACTGCACTTACGTAGGCTCTTGAAGCAGCTTCAATGAGCGGATTCATTTTCAGACCCCTCAGCAAGAGAAATATTTATCCAGCTATAGGAAAAAATGCCCCTAATTACAATGCACATCATTAATCAAATGGTTGTTCTAAATACCGGAAAGCAGGAGAACACGTCTTGGCATGTTGTTCCAGCGGTTAACTGCCAGATTGCGGAGTCGGCCGAAAGGCTGCATCTGTGTTCCACGGCAGCAGCAGGAGAAGAAGCTGAGCTCCTGTGGCAGCGGCAGCCGCTCTGGTGTGGTGGGCCTGAGAGGCTTCAGATGTTCTCTGCTGTCAGGGCCCGTTGTGGGGCTCTGAGCTCTGCCGCTGCGCTGGGCCTCATGTCAGGCACACTGCCCTCTCGCTGTCTGTGATTAGTACACCTGCTTCCCCTCAGCTTCGGTCAGTCAGGAGGGCCAGGCTACTCTGCGAGAGTAGTATCAGCCAGGAGGAAGAAAATCCAAGAAAAAAATCATCATGATCCACAATATCCTGTCTGCCCTATGACCCTACCGGCGCGCTTTAATCATATATTTATTAACAACAAGGAAGTGTATAACTCCAAAAGGAAAAAAGAGCACCGGTGTGTCCCTACAATGTGTGGCCCAAGAAAGAAGCATTGATGCTTGACATGTATGCCGTGATACCTTGGGGCTTGTAATTGTTTCGGCAGGTTGGACCCGTTTACTATGAAGTTAGCGCTAACCGACCATGTGAGTAATCTTACAAGGGAAATGTCTTTCTGCTGTGTTCGGCCATTTGTAAGTCCCCTGTGGTAGCCTAAAAAGTATCACAAAAAGAGTTTGTTTGCAAAAGTCAGGTGACGCTAACCCAGTGAGGTGAGCTTTACAGATGTGCCAGAGTTGAGGTTATAAGCTTTGGTCTAAAAACAAGGGCAGGGGACATATTTATGGGGCTTATGATTTATTGCTTTAACAGGTCCACACGTAGATTTAATGTGGCTTGATTCAGAGCAAGATCTAGGCTTTCAGCATGATCCAAATAGGTCTGCTTCCCGTTTCTCAGCAGCAAACAGATTACTGAAACAAAAATGGGCAGGTCAATTAAAACTGTTTGCAAAGGAGTGACAAATACAGAGGTAAAGCCTCTACTTTCACCTTCCTGTAAATATGTTCCTCAGCTTTATTTCCCCTATCTTTCATGAATGGAATTTATTGTGACACTCCTGACAAACTGACCCAAATACCTTTGTGTGTGTGTGTGTGTGTGTGTGTGTGTGTGTGTGTGTTTCATTAGTGTGTATGTTTGGACTTGCATCCATAAAAAAATACGTCTGAGAGTGACACAGTGACTGAATCAATCCCTCTGTCATCCCCCAACCCCCGCCCCCTTCCCATTTTCCAGCCAGAGTCCTGACAGGCACGTTGCGTGACTCGCAAGGGATGTGGAGAGAAAACAGTCTTCAGAAACCTGTTGGCTCACAATCGCCTACTAACTATTTTCGGTCCACTTGCACTTTTTTCCCCCCGTGTTTTTTTTTAAAGCTAGGGTTGAAAAATGACAGGAGAGGGGAGCCAGAGAGGTCCATTTGGGTCTGTTTCTCATTTAGACTGTCCAGCCTTACAGTGCACCCTAACACAGGGTCGAGAGGCGAGAGGGGAGGGGGTGGGGGGGTTATGAGTGAAAGTGTTATTGTGAGAGTTAGATGGTAGGAGAGATGCTCCAAAGACTCTTTCAATTCTAGCTAAACTAGCCTGCTTCATATTAGCTGGCCATATTAGTTGTTTGTGTTCCTAGCATAAACAATTTACCCTTGCTTTATTTGTCTTTTTCACCATTTTGTTCCATGTTCGCGTCATAGCCGGAAAGATAAAGTTCTGTGTTTCTTTTGACAATTTGGGAACCTCTATTGTTTTGACCAGCCGGTCAGGAAGGGTGGTCTGGTCTGGCTATTTATTTCTCCCTCTCACACCCACAGTTGGGCTACTGTAGCACTGAAACAGTGTACGTGGGCCTCAGACTTCAGATATGGATCATTTTGACAAATGATTCTGCTGTCGCTATTTATGAGCGTACTGTATGCTATTCGCAACTCTTTTAGCAAGTCATGGGGCCACTTTTGGCAACATTTTGTGTATTTTTTATGAAAGCTATGGGGCTTTTCAAATTATTACTGTAATCAAAGTTACCACTTTTGCCTTACTCTTACTCAGTATATTTTTCACAATCATAGATGGATACCTTACAAAGAAGTCAAAACATGTGACCTATTAGTCCAAAGTTCTCCTAATTCTTCTTTTTAACAAAACTACTTCACTGACACATCTACCTTAAATGAACCCTGTGACAGTATAAGCCTTTTTGATCCTGTGATATACTACTATATGTGGCCAAAAATAGGAATATATTTCACATGTATATTATATTACATTTAATAGCTCTATGAAGTCATTTCACCGGCACAGTATATAGTCGACCGAATACACACGGTCACGGTTGCATGGACTGCATTTCAGTGCAGCCATACATACAGTACAGCCACTCCCTGCACCCACGAAGAGGATCACAATAGGCCCTCACAGAGAAGTGGTGTTTGTAACTGTTGGCCATGAGGTGGCCTTTGGTCTACTGGCACGCTCCAGCGGTGTCTGTGAACTCATGTGCTTTGTCAGCCCGTGTCACCTCACACCTGGAGCCGCTCGGAGAAAATACGTCGGAGTGCAATCGGCTCCATTTTGGCCCTCGGTCGTCGGGGAACGGGTTCCCCAAACATTTTTTCATTATTTCTCTGGAAACGCTCAGGGCTCTCGAGTTCTGATTTATGTTCCGCTGCACGCTGCCGGAGAAAGGGTGTGGGATGGGGCGGGCGACTCCATTTTGTGCGGAGGTTCAGCACAGCACAGCACAGCGCTGCCAAGACATTAAGGAGTCTGGGGTGGAAGTTAGCGAGGGGTTTTATTGGAGGCGTCAGTTTGCCACTAGAGCCGGCGAGAAGGTGCTTGGATGATACCCAGATGGATCAGGCAGAGGAAAGCTGAGTTCACATGGAGACCGGTTCCTCCAGCCTGCCTCATTCACTCATTCCCGTCAGGAGCTGTGTATTAATTGACTCACAGTCTAACTTTTGGTGGTGAGCTACTGGAGATGTCAAACAGATCTGTTGTCAGTTGAAACTGTCGGTTTGTCAGTGGCTGTTTTCAGCAACCCGACAGAATAATGAGTGAAACTTCCTCTTTTTTTCCCCCTTGTTTTTAATTGTCTTTGGGAGAGCTCTACGATTTGAAATAAATGAATACCCATCGCTTGTCATAGTAGCCTCGTCAGAGTATGATATGTCAGTGATGAAAACTGACTGAAAAATGCTTTGTTCCTCACTCATCAAGATAAGAACACAGTGATACAGAAACGCTTCCCATATTTTTCATCCGATTACATACCTTCAGGCATGCAAATTTATCAAAAACAAATCTAATCTGAAACTGGCTCAAATAAGGGGGGGGAGATTTTGAATCAAGTAGAGCATTGAATGTGATAGCTACTGCTATCTGGTATCACACACACACACACACACACACACACACACACACACACACACACACACACACACACACACACACACACACACACACACACACACACACACACACACACACACACACACACACACACACACACACACACACACACACACACACACACACACACACACACACACACACACACACACACAAAAAAAACACTACCCCCAGCATCATTTTTCAATCTAGTGTGGCTGCCTGCTGAACACTTCTCAAGTGAACCAGCATGACAGTGCCCCATGCAAAGGTCAGGGCCCTTGGCTGTCAAGCGAATGTCAAACTTTATTCACGGTAAGACTTCTCAGATAAAAATAAGCTGGACGCTCTCCAGATCACGTGAGCTGCACGTGCATTCCATTCTGATTAGACGGATGCTTTCTCACTGGTCTCATAGCTGGCAATCCATCAGAAGAGCACAGCTGAGGTCATCTTGATAACAGACAGATTTGGTACCCTCAGTACAAATTGGCTTACATACTGTAGTAGTGGAACAACACTATCTGTCCACACGGCCTGGCTGATCATGTGGCCGATGTGTGAAGCCAATGAAAACATCGAGCAATTTTGGTCCACACAACATTTTCTTTAGCAGCAAACATGTTGCTGTACACATATTCTATTATTAAATCAGAAAATAACAAACTTTTACACGACCACGTAATGCGGTTTAAATTATGGAAAAGTGAGGGTTTGGTGGCAGAGGATATACAATTGTACAGCAATTTGTTTGTTGCATGCTCTTAACCCCAGAACGCATGTGCTAACAAGATATTTTAGGTCATGTCCTGACCCCTGATTATAGTGTAAGCCATCCTCACTGAGACAATTTGCAGCAAATGTAGTCTCTGATCCGCATGTAAAATGGAAAAGAGAGCGTGGCGAATCTGGCCCATCAAGTCTACATAGAAGTTAAGTGGAACTGAGCAAGGAATTCTGTCTAGAATATTCATCATTCCATTATAAGTGATCTCTGGTTCTCATGGGGATTGTAAAAGGCTTTTTTTCATCCTTCTTATTCAGACTGCACTGTGGATTTGGCCAAATCCAGGAAGCAATTACAGATAAATTGGAGCCATTTAAGATGCTTGAATCATATAGTGTTTGTGTTAAAGAATAACAGGGAACACAAATCGGAACTATGCAGCCATCAGTACAATGCCTAATTATTATCATTCCAAAAGGCAATAAATTATTCCTGATAACGGCAGAGAAAAACGATGCCGTGATACAATATGCATCTGAGAAGGAAAGCACTGGGCCTGACAGGAGGAGCTTTCTGCACTTCCATAAGTAGGAACTTCTCCCGCTTCATTTTTATGAAGTCTGACTGTAGCAATGCCCAGCCCTACTCCTCTCTCGGCAGGCTATATGGACTCCACTGGGAACCTGCCTTGCATCAAATTGCCCCGGGCTTCAGACCTAAATGCTAGCGTATTTTTAATCATGAGTTGCGCTCCATTTCACTTTAAAAAAGTGAACTGGGATTCAAAAACAGACCTCTTTGTGTGTCACTCATATGTCTGCTTGAGGGAGGCACCCTTGTGTTGCATGAGGCTGTTCCGTTACGCTTATTTTAGCCGCAGTGACTGTTTCGGTATATGATCCATCATTCATTTGTTACATATTTTTGGGTGTGGAGGTTCCTTTGACGCTAAAATGTACAACTGCCTGCCTTATCATACACAAATACTCCTAAAAACTCCTAAAGCAGTCTTACTTATCTATAGTTATAAAAAATAATATCATTACTGTATACCAAACCCTACTGATTATAACTAAGGAGTCAACCTTGCATTTTTGGCAGTACTGCAGAAAAAGCAGATTACATTATCCTTAAATGAAGAGTAGACTGGCCTATAGTCTGGCTGTCATGTTGTTTTTGTACTCCTGCCTGGTTCTTTCTCTCTGCCAGACACTAGGAGAGACGAGGAGCAGCCAGGAGTGTTTGATATCAGAGAATTTCTCTTCTCGGTGAGAGGAGCAATTCTCTTTCCTGTTTCTTTTTCCTTCCCCAATTCCCCCCCTCTTCTTCTTTCACATGAGTTCAGACAGAGGCAAAGGGAAGGATTAGGGAGATGGTAAAGTGGAGATGCTGAGAATAATCCTTAAAGTGAGCAGCCCTGGATCACATGAGTGGAGAAGGGGGAAAAAAAGAAAGACTGGCTGGCTGGCTGGACTACTTTTTTCACCTTCGGTTCACAGTGTGGAGCAAGTGACCGCCGTGGGCCAGCCAGGATCTGTGCAGAATTTAAGACACTCTCTCACAGTAGCCTCCTGTGATTTAATATATGTTGTCCTTTTTTTTGGAGGAAGTGGCGAAAAAAGAAAGAAAAATATTCTGCAGCCTGGGGGGAACAATGCCTTTTAAGGAGAGACGTATATTTTCCCCGCACATCAGCGCCAATGAGAAATGGTGTTGGCTGAGTGATGCTGGCAGTGGGTGCCCTCTCTCAGGGCCCAGTGACGAGGACTCGGGGCTTGGCGCGGAACTGAGGTGGGCATTTGGCAACGCTCGACGGGGGCCAGACGGCAGTCATCGCCACCGCAGGATTTATGAAGACCCGCGTCTGAGAGTGGTATAGAAGGGAAGGGGCCACACAGTGTCCATGCTTGCAGAGGGGTTGAGGCGTGGAGGCATATCTGCGGGGGTAATTAAATCAAGGTGGGCAGCTGCTCCCTGCCGTCTTAGGGACGGGGGTGCTGGTGGGAGGAGGGCAAGGGTGGCATGTCCTGACTCATTAGTGTTCAGGCAGAGTACATTCACACTTTTCTGGTGTGGTTGATGAGAGCGCCCTGCTAACACTGAATGGAGAGCCTATTTCTGCTCTCTGCTAAAATGGTTCCAGCTGTTGCAAGAGAGGGATTTGGGATTATTTTTCCCCTCACTGAATAGCAACTATGGTTTTCGTGTCATAATTTTGTTTTATGTATCCAATCTAGGCCTATAGTTGACGTCCTTAACAATATTACACATTATGGTTGAGGCAGGGTGTGGTTTACTATTTTCAAGAAACTTGATTAATGTAGGGTGACAAAATACTTTGCACATATTCTGCTTTCAGCAACATTTAAACACATTGTCCTGTCACGGAATACCCTTGAGGTTAAAACCCACTTCCTCCAGAGGTCCTTCCCATGACCGATCAACTATTCCTAGCAGGATAAATCACACGTAGACTAAACCTCTTTCACGTCGCTTACAGCCTCCGCCGGTGGAACCGGCAGAATGGTGCCATCCAGTCAACCACACGAGCGCCCAGTCACATCCTCTAGTTCCACTGTGGATGAGACGCTGCCCCGTTCGATAATTAGGCCTCAAAGCCGTGCGGAGTTGGACAGGAGTCAGAGGGAATAAATCAGCGTCTGGCAGGCGCTGTTAGCTCTCCTTCGAACGCTGAGTCACAGCAGCTGCCGGCGCGAGAGCTGAGTCAGAGATAGAGGTAATTACTGCGTCGTGCCTCGGGGGCCTTGCACATGTCACAGGGGTTCTGAGCCGCGCACTCGAGACGAGCTGGACCAAAATAAAGGCTGCTGTGGTTTGGTGCGAGACAGCGAGGCAAAGCTCAAGGCAAGGAAACCACGGTCTTTCTTACTTAACATAATTCTCTTGATCAAAGAATGCAAATCATGCTGTTGCTCAAATTATTAGAAGGCCTAAATCAAATAATTTCGGCAGATGTGGTACTGGTTAGGGCAACTGTGACTTTGGCTAATGGTGATGCTTCTTTGAAGTGATTTCCTTTATGATTGCTAGGATAACCCATGTGGAAAAAATACTATAGTTCACTACCTAAAGTAACAATATAGGCCTACCCTATAATACTTAAGCGTCTTTGAGCCTTATAGTTTGACTGGCTACAATATGGTTTAGGCTATTAGGTTTTAGTTTAGGCCTACTAGTATTTAGTAGGCTACTGCTATTTAACCTTGTAGGCTATACTATAGTATTTCTTTCATATGGGTATGATAAATACTGTATATATTTTTTTACTTTGATAGAAAGTGTTCACGTGAAATCTTTTTATAGCAGATGTTCTTAATGAGTGTTATGCTAGTCTGTAGGTCTCCTGTGAGACCTATTTTTCACAACTTACTTTATACTAGCGTACATTAAGTGAGCAATTCACCTTTGGTCTGTGGTTATGCTGTTTTTTTTTAAAAGTCACTATAGTCTCAACACTAGAGTCAAAATATATATAAAGTTATATGATTCTCAATGTGCCTGCAGAGTGGCATCATTTCCACATGAGCTGTGATTCATGGATTTCCCAGAAGTTAAGTTACAAACTAAGATCAGACTACATTGCCCTGACAAAGTGCATTACAACCATCCCAACCCCCTTTGCCACAAAAAAAGCAAAAAACTGCACAAATGGAGCACCAACTGTCAAAAAGTAGAACACCGCCGTATAATTCAATGTTCGGCATCTTGAAAATATGTCTAAAATATTAGCTTAAAGCTGTATTTTTCAAACTATATATTCACCGGTTTATGGCTGCACTCATCTCCTCTCTCGCTCTCTCTCTCTTGAAGCAGTTCTAAGCCGAGGCATTGGCAGAAATCAGGCTTGTTGTATTATTGCCCATTGGAGAGTGGAGTTATAAATCCCATGCAACATTAACCATAGTCTGCAGCCCTGTTCCAGTGAGCCCATGGATGTAGTCTACAATAAATGGATTTCCAATCTAAAATACAGCCTCAGCTACGAAGCTGCTGTATTATTCTTCCACTTATTCCATTTCATTCCGTTATATTATATTGTGATGATATGTAGTAAATAATTGTAATATGTAGAGGGAATTGCTTGGCGATAGTGATTCTTTACAAAACCAAAGTTCCAGCAGAATGTTGAAAAAAAGGAAACTAAGAAAATGAGCTCTATAGCTTGACAAAGACTAGGTAGCGCAACAGGATGTAACATATATTCAAGGGAAAAAATGCTCTGGTAGGTATGTTAATGCAAATAACCCTCTTATTAAGCTATTCTATATGCTACAGTATATACGTATTGTCACGGCTTTGCCTGGCTCCTCCTCCTGTCTGTCCTACGTCTGTCTCCTACAGGTGAGCTGGGCGCAGGTGTTTGAAATCGCAGTAATCACTTCCTGGTTTGGGCCTTTAAAAGAGTTCTCCAGACGAGGCTGGAGGTCGACCGCCGCTGCTCTCTCCCGCACCGATTTAGGATTTTGCTTTGCTTATTCATTGCACCTCATATACTGATTGCATACACTTTTATTTTCCAAGTTCAACTCCACTACTGACGTTACTTAAACCTATTCTGTTCAATTCTATTTATTTAATAAATCTAATATATCGCTACTCCGCGTGTGCCTTTCCCTATTCTCTGTTGCTTGCTCTGAGCCAGGCTTGTAACAGAATTGGGGATCTCGTCCGGGATTTCGAGCCATTCGATTGGTAAATATGCGTTTTGTTTCTATTGCTCAATTGACTTTGAGTAGTTTGTAGTGTTAATTGTTAAATGCACTAAGGATTGTAGGCCGTTTTGATTAACGTGTCTAATTTGTTAGCTGTATTCGGATCCTTCGGTGATCCGGCGCAGTAGCCTAAGTTTGTTTGTAAAGCATAGACGCATTGCAAATTATTGGGAAAGACGCACGTCGATTAGATTTAGTAATTGGTTTGTGTTACGTCGGTGCGGGAGACAATTTGGTTCTGTGCCTGGGGTTGTTTGAATACAGCCAGGTTAAAGTATTGGCGGCGGTCCATTGAGGGGTAAGTGCGGGCCTTCGCTGTGATTGCGAGACAGAATTAGGCTATTGTTAATTGATGGTGTAGCCATTGGAGCTTTGTAAATCCCTGCTAAGCGTTTAAACGCTTGTTTGTTATTTTGTTTTTTTTGTTTTTGTGCTATATCTTGGGCGGAGGGCACAGTCGTGGATGCTTGCTTTAACGACATTTTGTCGGGGAAGTTAGGCGCCGCTGATATCGTGATTTAAAAATCTCTGTTCTTGGGGTATGCATGAAGGGGATCGGTGCAGGGCAGCTCCGTTTGCTTTTGTCTTGTAGCTGCAGTGTGGGGGCCGCACTTATTGTTAAAAAGTAAAAAGTTTGGCTTGTTTAAGCAAATTGGTAAACAGTCCGTAGGCTAATGAATGGATGTTGTGGATGATTTTCTCGCAGCTCCATCAGATCAAGTGTTAGATACTTTGACGAAGGTGCAGTTGCGTACGGTTTGTGAGCATTATAATTTGAAATTGGGTTTGAAGAAAAGTGCGAGATTGGCACAGATAAGACGGGCTGTTAAAAGTAAGTTGTCTGAAAGAAAAGTTTTACCATCCATAGATTCAATGAGTGAATTGGAGCCTGAAGATGTTTCAACACCGATTGCACCATTGGGTGCGTCTCAAATTAATGCTGGTTGGACATTTGAACAACAAAAAGAATGGTTGGAAATGCAACAAAGTGAAAAAGAAGCTGAACGTAAAGAAAGAGAAGCTGAACGTAAAGAAAGGGAAGCTGAACGGCAACTAGAATATAATAAGAGCAAAAACGATCGCGATATTGCGTTAGAACGTTTGAGGTTGATCGCAGAAGGGAAAATTGTAGATGATGGCGGTGGCGCAGTTCCTACTGGGCCAGCACGCACCCCTGATATCGCTAAAATGACCAGATTGATTCCCAGGTTTAACGAGAAAGATCCTGATGTGTTCTTTTCACTTTTTGAAAGTGTGGCAGATGATTGTGGGTGGAGTGATTTTGAACGCACTTTGTTACTCCAGAGCGTCCTTGTCGGGAAAGGGCAGGAGGCGTTTATTGCAATGTCTGTAGCTGAAAGGAAGATCTATAAAAACGTGAAAGATGCTGTGCTTAAAGTGTACGAGTTGGTTCCAGAAGCATATAGACTGCGATTTCGAAATTGGAAGAAGGGAGAACAACAGAATTATACAGAGGTAGCACGAGAGCTGAAGAGTCATTTCAATCGTTGGTGCGCTGCAATAGGCGTTTCTACCTTTGAAGAGCTGTGTAATTTGATTGTGTTAGAACAATTTAGAAACATCCTCCCTGATCGTATCGCAGTTTATATAAATGAGCGGAAAGTAGCAACTGCAGCAGAGGCATCAGTTTTATCTGACGAATATGTTTTAACACACAGGAATAATGTTAAAGAACATAATCCAGGTAAGGGCTACCGCGAGCAGCACTTTGGACGTTTTAGGGAACGTTCGGGATTTTCTAATACCTCTAATCAGTATGTTGCCCGAGAACAGTCTCGTGGAAAGGCAGATCCAAACGTTTGTCATTACTGTTCAGAACAGGGGCATTGGAAGAACGAGTGTCCAGTTTTGAAGGAGAGGGGCCATAGAAGCAACCCTAGCATGGCAAGACCTGTTGCGCTTGCTGTTTCGGGTGTGCGCGCACGGCCTGAGAACATTCACACAGGGATGAGGCCTAACCCTGAAGTGGGTGTGGTCTCATCGAACTTCTCTGCTGACAGCCTTGTTGGAGCTAGTCAGTACAGTGTTTCTGATGTAATTAAATCTGATGTAAATGACTATTCTCCTTTCATTACAGATGGTTTTGTATCGTTGGTGGGCAGTTCTGCAAAGGTGCCAGTTAAGATTCTTAGAGATACTGGGGCATCTGAATCTTTTCTGCTAGAGTCTGTTTTGCCTTTTTCTAGTGATTCCACCACTGGTAATGTTTTAGTTAAAGGAATTGGGTTGCAGGTTGTAACTGTTCCTTTGCATAGGATTGAGCTACAATCAGACCTGGTGCAGGGTGAGGTAGTCATTGCTGTCTGCCCTTCATTGCCTGTAGATGGCGTACATCTCATCTTAGGAAATAACTTGGCTGGAGGGCGTGTCTGGCGTGATATGCCGTCACCTGTGGTGGTTAAGAGTGTTCCAGCTATCCCATCAGGTGCTGATGGTAGTGTGCAGAATTTACCTGAGGTGTCCACTGCATGTGCAGAAACGCATGCCATGAACTCAGTCTTTGGAGCTGAAGTTCAGGAGAAACACAGTAAGCCTGTTTTGAAGCCTGTTTTGCCAGATTTGCCATCTTTGACACGTAATGATTTTGTTGTAGCGCCGAAAGAGGACACAGCACTTGATGAACTGTTTGCTGGGGTTTGTTCTGCTGAGGAGATACATGGTGCAGAAAAGGGGAATTTCGTTCAGGATGGGCTGTTGGTCCGTAGGGGGATGCCGCAGACTAAGGTGTTTGAGGATCCTGTTTTCCAGACAGTAGCACCTCATGGTGATATAGCAGGCCATTTGGGTGTGGGGAAGACGTATGACAGACTTGTGAAGCACTTCTTTTGGCCTGGCCTAAAGAAGGATGTGGCATGCTTCACTAAGACCTGTCCTACGTCTCAGTTGATGGGAAAGCCGAAGCAGGTGATTGAGCCAGCCCCACTTTACCCTTTTCCAACTTTAGGGAACCCATTTGAGCATTTGCAGATAGAGTGTGCAGAGAACTTGACCAAGACTCAAAAGAACATGAGTTGGATTGACCACTGGGCTGAACCGAGGGTGTTCAGTCCTGTAGATCAGGTTCTGGCATTGTTGCCAATAGCCGGTTCCCCCTTTCCCTCTAAATGCACAGGTCCCAATACGGTTGTTCGGCAGGTGTCAGACCTGAGCTATCTAGTTTCAAACCCTGACCGTAGGCGTGATGCGCAACTCTGTCACATTAATCATTTGAAGCCCTACTACAGCAGGTCTCCAGTTTCTGGGGCAGCAGAGACTGGTGACCAGGTTCAGTCAGTTTCTTTGGCTGCAGTGACTGGGATATTTAGCTTCTCTCCTCACATGGTGGCAGCGTGTGGTGATGAGGATGTGGTAGGCCCAGGTGACTGTATGCTCCAGCCTCAGTTGAGGAACTCTGAGGAGTTGTCTGACTTGGGTGCACTACTTGGCCATTTGTCCAAAGCGAAGGCATCAGAGTTACAGTTTTTGAGTGTTGACTTCACTGCTTTGTTTTCAGACACACAATCATGCACTCATCTAGGCGAGCTTGACATCGACGTGAGTGACGCTGCACCAAGGCAGAGGGAGGAGCAAGGCGTGGACTGGTCCAGCTTCTTCATAGCTTGTTTCTTTTCTAAAAAGATTAACTGCCACAAGTTCAATTTGACCATTGAGAAAGAAATGTTAGTTTTAATATGGGGATTACAACATTTCAATGGTTGTTTAAGTGGGGGCGCTGTTTTGTTTATCATTCATTCCAATTATAATCCACTAACGACTTCATTCTCTAACGTCAGCGCCTTATGCGCTGGGCGTTTCCATATAGCCTACTGATTTTGCACGTTCGGGGTGTGGACATCATGGCTGATGCCTTGTCCTGTTCCCCGTGGGGGCCCGAGTGAGCCATTGTGTTGTCCTCATGTCTCTATCTCTCCCTCTCTTTAGTATATCATCTCTCTCTCTGCCTAGTCTCCTTAAAATTTGGCTTTCCAGGTACCGGGACTTGCTGGAGCCTTGGGTTCGAGGGAGGGTGGTTGGAATCTCTGGGGAGTGATTGGTTGAGTGGATGGGGGCCAGCTGACTTCAAGTGATCCATTTTTCATCTGCTTTGTAGGCTTGGGTGATGAGTCCAAGCCAAAACCCCTAGACAAAAGCTGAGTACTTTTAACATTTGATATTTACTAACCTATGAAAAAAAAAATAATAATATGAATTGTTGATGTATATTTAGAATTTGATATTTGCTCTATGTTTTGGGTGCTGGGGGAGGGGTGAGTAATTTTACAGAGTCTCTCTTTGAGAGGCCTCTGTCTTAAGGGGGGAGGTGTCACGGCTTTGCCTGGCTCCTCCTCCTGTCTGTCCTACGTCTGTCTCCTACAGGTGAGCTGGGCGCAGGTGTTTGAAATCGCAGTAATCACTTCCTGGTTTGGGCCTTTAAAAGAGTTCTCCAGACGAGGCTGGAGGTCGACCGCCGCTGCTCTCTCCCGCACCGATTTAGGATTTTGCTTTGCTTATTCATTGCACCTCATATACTGATTGCATACACTTTTATTTTCCAAGTTCAACTCCACTACTGACGTTACTTAAACCTATTCTGTTCAATTCTATTTATTTAATAAATCTAATATATCGCTACTCCGCGTGTGCCTTTCCCTATTCTCTGTTGCTTGCTCTGAGCCAGGCTTGTAACAGTATACAGTAGTAAAAACTGTATGTGAGACTAAGTTAATGTTGTTAGTTCAAATAAAGACATGGAGAACTATTGAGGTTGACAGTGTGGATGAGTGAAGGTCTGTAGGGGAGCTGCTGTCATCTCTGAGATTGTTGCAGGGTAAGTGGCCCAGCCGAATGTGAAAGAGGTTTACACTCAAAACAAACACGTTAATCGTTCAGCTCCAGTCACGGATGACAACACTGTCACCACTAATAAGCAGGGACCTGGTAATTAAGGGATCAAGTGTAATGAGCTGTGAGAGATCTAGACAGATGTGTGTGTATGTGTGTGTGTGTGTGTGTGTGTGTGTGTGGGAGGGGGGGGGGGGGGTTGCAAAGGTCCCCCAGCCCTCTGCTATGTCAGAGAGCATCAGACAAGAACAAGCTCAACCCCTCAGCTCACCCCCACCCCAGTGCTTCAAGCGGAGGTTTATGTTCGGTTACAGGAAAGCACACACATCCATAATAATGCCAAAGAGTTTCTCCCACTCTCAGTGTCTCCCAGTCCCCTTTCCTCCTCCCCTTGTCATTGCGGTATTTTACTTAGGGTGAATAAATCCCACAGGGGACAGCTCTCCTCTCCTCACTCGTCTTGGACGTTTTCTTTTTAAACGTTTACTTTCCCAAAGTCGTGCACCAAACAGGCTCTTGGAATCTCTTTGTGAGGGTAATAGGTTCATGGCAAAAGGACTGTTGAATGAGAAGTGACATCAGCGACCACAGAAAAAGTGAGCAACTATGAATCGTGGAGATGCTGAGACTGGGCAGAAGCAAACCAGTCACACACATGACAGAGGATATTTGTCAGTGCCCCTATGACACTAAAATTGGGTGAAATGGAAGACGCTTGTATTTGAGCGTGAATAAAGTATAATCGAGTTGTTTGCGATGACAATTTTAGTGCGCATAAATGGTAATGTGTACAAGCACATACAGTAGGCCTATACTTATGTTTTTTTTTTTTTTTTTTTTAATGGATTTGAAAGACTTTTAAGTTAAATGATTTTTAATAAACTGTATTGCAACTGATAAGCTACACATGTAGGTAATGGAATGTAAAATGTAAGGATAGAGATCTGCAGTCATACTGGCTGAAAAATATAAAATTAGTACCTGTAGGCCTACAGCCAAGGAAGTGGTGGGATAAAAGAATGGGTGGAAACTGACAATGACTGCCATTAACGACCTCAAAGATTTCGTTTATATGAATGAAAAAGAAATGGCTTTAAATTCCTAAAATAGAAATACCTACAGAGCTACTTAGTAAAGGCTGTAAATTGTAAAATAATAGTCTGGCATGACAGGTACTGGCTTTCAGAAGATTTTGGACTTAAGGGGGTCATATGAGATTCAAATCATCTCAACATTCACTGATGTGGCCGCTCTGATTAACACAATGCAATAAAACACTTCTCCACACAAACCCATGAGACCTTAATACTGTAGGTTTTCAGTGCATATTCAGAATTCTATGATATTTACTTTTTGTTACTTTAGCAATTTCATGGCAAGCAGTAGTGTCGTTTGTCACATCCTCTTCATTTTTCATTGATTGGGTTAAGCAGGGCATCTGTTTTTGCAGTTTATAAAGATGTGTTACTGTAGATAGCTCACAAGGACAATTCTATCAAATGCATTTTCAAAAAACTGTCTGCGGTGCCAAAATTAGTGTTTGCAATGAAAGTCTTAAAGTTTGCAATAAAACTACCTCACCCATACAGTACTTCAGTACTGCATGACAGGCAGAATTCATATCAGAACGGTCCTCAGTTGTTAAACAGCTGAATATCAGTTGAAACGAAACAACTGTCAGTGTGTGACTAGCTCTTGGCTGAGGATGGGGCTCGTCAGCAGAGTGTTTTCACACTTTAGTCCAGGCCCACCCCTATTCCCCCTCCTCTCCTACAGTAGGTGAGTTCCAGTTTGAGGGAAAATAATATGGTTCGTGGTTGACAAAAAAAAAAGGCAGCCAAAATACCATGACATGTGGCATGGCACTCATTTGAATACAAAATACTTTTACATAACCCAGCAGGAAGAGAGGAGAGGAGGGAAAACTTAGACTCCAGAGTGTAAGTGTGAGGAATGAATGAGGAGAATTGTTTGCTCAGCCGTTTAGTAACAGATTTTTGACTTTGCCCTTGCTCATTGACATTTTCCTTTAACTTGGCATGGTAGCCTAACCTTAAAATCTGCTTTTCACAGTTATGCATCATGCCCAATATACTGTACAAACTGAAGGAGTGGGGTTATAAAAAAACGAACAAGGAGACTGAAATAATCAGTTGGTCCTAGTATCGGTCATAAAAACATTTCTTAAGACGCCGATTACTGTAATGTTTCTCTATACACTTGGCAAAACAATGCCTCTGACGACATGTTCCAATCAATCGATTTTCTTTACAAATAAAGGTAGCTTAGGGCCCCATAAGCACCCTAATCCGCCCCTGATCGAGACCCAGGCTATTAGTCATCAGGCCACGATGCTGTTCTTTTCACTAGGCTATCTGAAAACAATCATACTGTTTCTGTTTAAACAATCCACGGTTGCTCGCATGTCTCTGTGAAACGCAGTCCCATACCATTTCTTCAGCCAAGTCCAATGAACCGACTGTTGTTCTGGAGAAGGAGTGCATTAAAGCTTTGATTAATCATCTATCTGGATTGCAAAGGAATTATGATGTTTAGTCCCACTACCAGGAAATGAGTGGCAAACTGCCAGTAGTCTCTCACTGCCATTTTTTTTGCATTCACTTTCACAGTTCTCCTAAATTTAGAGAGCAAAATGTATACAAACTTATGCTGTATGGATTTCAGTGATGCTATTACTGTTTGGGGTTCAGGACTAGGGCAAACAGGCTCCATATTCTCCATGGCAGCGAAGTAAACTGTTGAGAAGCCACGAGACCTTATCTTTGTATGCGCTCAGAGAAGAACTGTTTTTTATGTGGATTCCCCGCCACACATTCACACACATATTTACAACTGTTATTGTTCTGTTCTGTGTCTTCGTCTGATGACGCGGAGAAATGTGGTGCATAAAACAATACAGACTTGTTTCATCATTTATCTTAGTCATATGAACTGAATCAAAGAATTACTTACTCCTGACAAGGATTGCACATTATTTATATTGAAGGCCATTAGCTCCTACCAGAGTCCATTATAGCCCAAACATTATGTTTTCTCATAATTCTGAAAGGGAGTGTTATTATTAACATTGTTACCATTCCATATAATCATCATAGTTACAGTGATACACATGGAACAGCCGCTGCAAAACAGAAAATGTAATCTTTTCATAGTGTTTATCAAATGACGAAATAATATTAATAAAACATGGAGAATAGTAAATCACTGCGGGTTGAGGCCCTTTGTTGTAATGAATAATCAATATTGACATTAAAGTGATTTTGCAGAAAAGGTAAACAATTCCGCCTTCCGTGACCCTTGACCCGCTGATGTCAGAGAGCACAGTGATGATGGCGGGTGAAGAAGAAGCCCCCTAGTGCCTCGTGGGAGGGAGGACGGGGCAATTAGTCTCCGTCTCCGTGTCACAGAGCCAGACCCCCAAGCAATCTGTCAGAGGCGGCTCTGTTTGCATACGCAGACGGCCAGTGCTGATTGCATCTTTATTTACCATCCGTTATAAATACAACTGCGTATTTCCTTACTGTCCACGGGCAAGTGAGCGGTTTCTCCGCATGCCTCTCCATTACTTCTGATTGACTCCCCAGGGGAGCCATTTTTTTTCTCCCCTCCGCACAACTCTGCCAGGAGATGAACAATTGAGCGACATCCTATCTGCTCAAACACTGTCCGCAGTGAATTAATTTAATTTCAATCCTACACACACAGCCCCACCGCTGTTCTGCGTGCCGCCTTCTCAGCTGAGAATAAACGTTCCCTCTCCCACGTGCTTGTGTATGCAGCAACGCTGAAACGTTTCCAGGAGAGGGGAGATAAGGCGAAACTTGAGCCATCCCTGTGAGTAAACTTTTCTCTTTTTTTTCCTTCTTTTTTTTTGATGGTTGTTAGCGTAAATCTACTGCAAAGCACTGCTGGAATGCTAATGACAGATAACCTCGGCCACTTCCATCCAATATATGCAAATCTGTTCTTTCTCTATCACCATCCTCTCTATGTTTAACCCTGGACGCCATCATTGAAATCCATCATACCTGGCCAGGGCCCTAGCTGTGTGCGCGTGTAAACGCTAACTGCATAACATCTGCATTAGTCCGTGTCGTGTTTAGCCCTGGTGAGGAGGAGGCGAGGCAGTGGGACTCCGCGCTGCTTTGACCTTGGTGCTCTTACAATGGCCCAAGAGCAGGCACCGCGAAAATCGTGTTTTCGCTCCAAAAAAACTGGGGCCGTGCCGTGGAGATCTGGACGGGACCCAAAGAACCGAGAGCAGCGCAAACAAGAGCAGAACGCTTCAAGTGGAAACTATTCCAGGCTGAGGCCCCATCTGCTTTCGCTTTGGAGGCTGATTCCACACCTAAATAAGGATCCCTCCTGAACAGTTTTATAGCCCTGCTTCCCTTGTTCTGCGCGTATAATACTTGGGGAGGTTTTTTATTTTGCCGTGTGGCTGTGTGAGGAAACTCAGATGTGGGTGTGTGTGGTGTGCTGTACGACTCCTACACGTCACATTGCTCTGACTGACCCAGCGTTGAGAAATGCCAGAGCATCTGACCACTCAGGTAGAACGGTCATACTTGTAAGTTTTATTGTTGCACAGATTTGTTTAAATGACTCTCCCCCCACCACCCCTTCTCTCTTTCTCTCTTTGTCTCTCTCACTCACCCATTCATTTCCTGGTTTACTGCAGATAATGAATAACCATTTAAGAATATTCTGGTCTTTATAGCAGGGCAGGATATTGGATGCCATGCATCTCCTTGATGTTAAAAACCCATTATCTGTGCCTAATAATCATGGAATTCTTTGAATCTTGGGGAAGATCCTTTGGTTATACTTCGATCGTTTTCCTCCAGAAAACCGTACCCATTTTTATGAAAAGTCCCTCAAATCTAATAATATGTCAATCTGGGATTGATTTGTCTGTTAGGTCACTTGGTCTTTTTTTAGTGTTTACATTTCCCAGTGCCTGCGAGTGTATTTTGGCGCGCAGCGTGCCTCCGCTGTCCTTTATGTTCCGAGACTGTACTCCCACCGCTGAAATGTCCAACTGGTGGGACAACAGTGGCTATCCACGGCCCCGCCGAAGGATTGGAAAGATGAGAAAAGGAGACAGAGGCAGCAGATGGCGAAGGAGGTGGCCAAAATCAGCAAAACGTGTCTTTCTCCTCCACACACCGCGTGGAAATGTGCTTCCTATAGTGTTCTTGGTGTTCTATTCTTCCGTGAGCACGCCAGTGGTAATCCATCCCCTTCACCCTGCAGATTTAATTAACTCGCATTCCATTTGTATTTCACACCGTGACTTATTACGGAGGTGACCGCTGCAGACCTGACCGACCATGTGGTGCATGCCGTTTGCCGCACGGTTGTTATGAGTGCCTCCGACTGGGTAATGTCCCGTGTGACACAGGTTTACGTACTCTGCAGTGTTGTGTACTTGATCCCACCAGGCTGGAGCTGAAGCATGCGCTTTGTGGTATGTGTGTTTATTATTTCCACGCAAAACACAAAACAATCCGCATCTCTGTGATGAGATCGAGGTCCAAGGGGGGTTTTGTAAATAAGCGATTCTATTTAGTGTCACTTGTTGTCAGCCATTGGAGAAAAAATGATAAACCTGGGATCAGGTTTCATAACACATCCACACATGTGCAACAGAAACTTTGTTCTCACAGTATTCTCTACTGCACGCTATTTTGGGGCCATGTGGCTGTACTGTGTTGCACACACTGACGCGTAGCTGACCATGTGCAAAACATGACTGATGTGTCATTGATAATAGATATTGAGTGAATGAGAATGATTTATTGCGACTGATAAAATGTCTAATGTGTTTTGACAGCTCTCATATTGGGGGGTGCTGGCGATGTGTGAGGCCCCCCTTGCTCCTAAGTCCCAATATACTATCCTGAAAATGAAGAGTAAATCCCCTGCAAATCTTTCACAGTCCCTAAGGGAAAACACGGTCAGAGACAAAGTACCTCGGCCATGAATAAGGGATCAGGCCCGGACCACTCCTCCTCTTTCTTTTGAAAATGATGTTGCCCCCCCCCCCCCCCCCCCCATCTCCCCCACAGACCCCTGGCTAGCCCCCACCTCTTGCACCCCCACCTCTTGGTCTCTCCACAAAGCTGGATGATTTATTTGGCCATCGACTTATTTATTTGTCTGTGTGGCACCTCTGGAGAGATGGATTCCCCTCTCAAGAGAGTCGATCAGTGACGGATCGGATGGCTCCAGACGACAGTGGTCTGTGTGTGTGTGTGTGTGTGTGTGTGTGTGTATGTGCGTGTGTGTGCATGACTGTGTGTATGTGTGTGTGTGTCTCTTTGTGTCTGTGTGTGTGGTGTCTGTGCATGCATTTGTGTGAGTGTGTGAAAGAGAGAGAGAGAGAGAGAGAGAGAGAGAGGGGGAAGATTGGGGGCTGTGGTGGTGGTAGCTTGAGGTTCAGAGGTCAAGGGAGATGATTTAGGAAGCGAGAACAGAAAGGTTGCATGCAGGGGGAAAATCCACCAACTCACACAATTCCTGATGGGGTTCTATAACATGACAGGTTTATTATGAAGTGGTCGACAAATGCACCAAGAATTGGGAAATGGTTACACTGCCGTTAGCTGAAGTTTGAATTACTTAGCAAATATGCAGAACAGGTTGAGTTTTTAGTTCCATACTTCAGTTGATTGGTAATTTTCTTAAACCTTCAGAGTTAAATATGTTCTTGCCATACACAAATGTTCTTAAATGGTGTTTAGAATTATAATCATAGTGCTATGATTATAAGTGTGATACTGGAATATTACAAATTATCCCTGAATAACCAATGTACAGTAGCCCAAAGTCACAATATACTGAGAATACACATTAGCGAAAGGGGCTTTGGGCTGAGCCTTGGGTTTGTTTTAAGTCAGGCATAATTTCAAATCATAATTTTTGAATTAGGAAACCAAACATGTCCTTTTGGTTCTCACAGGAGTATAACAAACAGCCTGAACTTTTGGACATCCCCTCAAATCTCCCTCCTGAGTCATTTCATGCTTTCTCTCCTTCAGCATGAACTCGTATACAGTTGCAGAACCTTCCTTTCTTTTTTTTGCTATAGCTTATGCACACCATCTCTTGATGCCCCATAAACCAGATTGGTAGTAAAATGGGGGAGAGCTAAGAAAGAATAAATAGATATGGTCAGAAAAGTACGGAAGGAGAAACGACAGGGTCGTGTTCAGCTTGCCATAGGTAGCAGTAAATCTGTTGGATAACTCCCAAGTAGATCTGATGTGGGCCCTCAAGTGCCTTGCAGTGATGGGTTAAACACCTGCAAAGACTCGCTGGCTGCACCTCAGTGAATAGATGATGCTAGCAAAAACACTTCAGCAGGACTGAAAGAAAACATCCTCTTCCCTCGTATCTGAAAGAAAACTTGGAAGGGGGGATATTTCACTTACTGGAAGGCCCTCATCTAACGGATGACTAGGAGAAATGAGTAATGCATTGTTCATGAGCGCAGATGATTTTATACGGGACAGTTTGCTGGCATCTCCTGATGAACGGACCGTGTGTTTACTATTGAAACTGTAGTTTGACTCTGAATGGCACTCTTAGTATATGATCTGACTGTGAGTCAGTGGGATGAGTAGATCTCTGTTCTCTATGCTTCAAACACTCTGAAATGTGTGCAGTAAGGCTTTTGTGGGAGAGTGAAACTCTAATCCGTGAGAACGTTGAAGCGAGAGGGCACCAATTTAAGTCCACTCCGGTTTTCTCCCTTGAATCTGTCACCAGACAAGCATGTTGGAGCGCTAAGCATGTAGGATGAGCCTCTCCTGAGAAGAGCCGGTGGAACAGAGGATGTGGCTACTTGTCTTGCTTAGCTGCTTGCTTTACTCATCTCCGCTGAGTATCCCCCACGTTGAGCAGAACAACATCCCGCTCGCTCACGTTTGCTGGAGGGAAGAAAACGCTTTGGCGTGCAACTCCAGTATGCTTTGGTGTGAGAGCTGAACAGGAGGAGACAGACATGGAGCCCAATAAAGACCTTATAAGGCCACACTCATGATTATGTATTGGCTTCAATGTGTGTCTCTATGAGAGGGGTGAAGTGCTTGTTTTAGACCAAAAAAAAAGAAAATAAATCTCACAGTGCTTTATGGAGCGAGGGCAAGAGTTTCATGGCAGTTTGTGCAAAGTCGGTGAGTCACTATAGGACCTTGGGCAGTTAATCATGTACGATTCAGGCACAAATCCGATTCCCTGCTTAGCATACACCCAGACCAGCACAGTGACATGGAGTGGAATAGGAATCAGCATGGAGTGGGATGAAAAAAAGACCCCCCCTATTCCCTGGCATGAAGTTAGAGAAATATCAAGATTTGTTCTATTGTTTGTTTTGTTTTGATTTCAGTTTGGTCATTCACTCAGCTATTGTGTTGCCAAACAAAACACTGATGTGAAACATTAATAATGGAGAGCCAGCCAGAGGGATAAGCATGAGGCTTTTGTTTCGCTCGGGCCAGATCCTCTTTTCCCATCACGTCTCGGAGAACAAGACCAGCCGGCCACACGGTGCGGAGAACATTCCAGAAGGCCAGGTGTTCTACCTCTGGTCGGGCCGCCCTGGGCTTCTCACTCTCAGCATGCTGGTGTAACAAGAGTTCAGGGACAAAAGCTGTGAAAAAGCCACAGCACGTTACAAGGCGGAGAAGAGGTGCGAGCCACGCTCGGGCCAGCGGTGGAACCGGAGACGGCGCGAGCAACCTGCTCTGCAGCTCCTGAGAAAAAGCAGGTGGATGAAATCATAAACGACCCCCCTACACACACACACACACTGTACACCCTCCCACCCCCCTACACACACACACACACACACACTCCAAACCACACTTGGCCCGTTAAAGTATCTCTGCTGAATAATAGAGGCGACGCATGCCAGCGCCCCACGCAGTTGATCAGAACCCGCAATGCCCCAGCTGGTGTGTGTGTGTGCCGGCCGGCCGGACCAAGGAGCTGGACCACCTCCAGGGGGGAGTCTGATGGCCCGCACCACCAAAGATGTAACAGGACCCGGAGCAGCGGCCAAACCGATGTCTAAAAATGCAACGGCAAGCAAACGCAGGCCTAAGTAAATGCAGACGGGTGGAACGCAGGCTGAGCTCAAAACTCATTGCTACAGCTCAGCCACCCAATACAATCAACTCTCTTAAGTCTTAACACACTAGCCACTTACATGTATGAATAGGGAGGGATTTGTCTGCACACAGATCCATGCAAACAATGACATGTGAGCACACACACACACACACACACACGTGTGCACAGAAACACACTCAGGCATACACACTTCTCTCCTCTCTTTCCTCAAGTGCCTCTTTTGTGTGTGTGTGTGTGGGGGGGGGGGTCAAAGGTCAAGCATTTGCATTTATTTGTCTGCTTATCTTTTGGAAAGCAGTTCCGGATCAGATGACATCGGGGGAGAGAGGCGTGCCGAACGTATTTGTTTTTTCTTGCTCTTTTTATTTGGAGGGAGAGGTTTGTCGTTTTAAGAGGGACTAGGGGAGTGTTTGCTCACTCTTCTAATGACTTGGTGGAGGAAGACCATCCATCTTTCTCTCGGCGCGTTTCGGGAGGGAGGGAACCCCATGAGGTGACCGATCAGGTTGACTTGAGCTGTTTGTGCAGGCAGAAGGAGAGAAATGGTGCGGCAATACACATCACATTTAACATGTTCACTAGAGCAGGCCTTTAGCAACACTGGCACAGGACTCAGATCAATCAGGAACTACTGACAAAAATAGTTTGATATTTTGAAAAATGAAACAATATGATCAAGATCAAGTGTTTCAACACATTCCACGGAGACAATATTTGGTATAGTTGCCATTTTTAAGTGAAAATTTTGAGTGAAAGGGATTTAATGTCTGAGATGTGCCCTATAACTCTGTATAATTCATCAATTCTAAGCTTCACTTGGGCTTCATTTTTACTATCTGTGACTAAATATAAAAAATAGGAGCTATGTGTTGTGCTGCTGGAAGTTTGGCCAATGCCAATATTAGACTTCAGCAGTCAGCTTTATGAGTCGCTTGAGTGCTATTTGAATATTGTTTGATGTAAACTGTTGGAAGAACAACAGCCATTTTTAAAAAGGAACACAGTATATGAGTTTCATTAGCCTAATTGCATCATTTGGAAGAAAATGTGGCAGTATGTTTCTTAATTAAATTGACATGGGATCAGTTTACAGGCCAGGATTTTAACATGCACACAGTGATCCTCTTCCTCACTTCTGAAAGAGTGAGAAAATACCATATAAGTCCCAGCATCTTATATTCATCCAGAACTCTAAAATATTCCATGCACATCTCAAGATCAAAGACTTTTCCTTTTTTCGTTAAATTATGCAAAATCCCTCTGTTACTTAATACATTATAAGTTGTCTCTTTTAGTATCCCCAGAACTTCTGAGATCTACTTGTAAGCTGTCAGAGGGAATATCATGATTTTTATGGTAGCCGATGGAAGTTTGGCTGAAAGCATCCTCCTTTTTTTTCAGTTATAGAGCCAGGCCTTGTATTTTGTCCACAGGCAGTTTGAGGCACCTACTGTATGTACAGTATGTACAACTGCATTGATAATAATGTATATTGATATCATTCGTGTGTCTGTTGGGGAATTTGAAAGTACTTGTAATGATGTTGACTTGTGAAGCAGTATACCCAGGGGGCAAAGGGGGTTTTACAGACATGGGCTGCTGTAAAAGGTTGTCATGCAAAAATAAAATCTAGGATGTCCCAGGATCACAACCTGGGTGGCCAACCCGGTCAATAAGCTGCTGTTTGTGTGTTATCGCCCTTTTTATGCCCCATTATAAGTCTATGGATGAATATATTATGGGGTGAATAGGGTAAAATTTTTAACAAATAGATATCCCTACAAAAATTCCTCAGATGATTATTTACATTAAGGCAATACTTTTTTGTATTGCAAGTTTTTTAAAAAATATCATGTACAAGTATGTATATGAGGCATCATACACTTAAATGTACGCAATAGCCAAATGATCAATGTTTGGCCTGTACCTTATGGGTAAATACAGTAAGAAACAGCCTAGGCTGAGCCTAACCTATATATTTTCTAGGATCTTAGACCCTGTAGATATGATTTAATATGTGCTATGACGAGTCTCACCTTCTTCCACAACATTGGACAATGCATCTCTCTAAAGTATTTGCATTGTATTGTAATGCATTGATTCTCAATGAACACCCATGTAGCTTTAGGTTAGTGTAACCCAAAATTGTCCCATGTTGACATTCATTTTTATATTCAGCATAGCCAGATCTTTCACAAAAAGTTTGTTGGGTTGATAGAGGTGCACTTTAAGCCCCCCAAGTCCAAGGCTATAAATGTATGCAAATTTTGCATATTTCATTAGATAATGGTTCATCTACATGAATGTATAAAGTATTTCAGAAAACTTGCAATACAAAAAAGTATTATCTTACAGTGAGTAATCATCTGAGGAATTTTTGTGGAATTATCTATTTGTTAAAATTTTTACCCTATTCACCCCATTGTATATTCGTCCATAGACTTATAATGGGGCATAAAGAGGGTGATAAAACACAAACAGCAGCTTATTGACCGGGTTGGCCACCCAGGTTGTGATCCTGGGACATCCTAGATTTTATTTTTGCATGACAACCTTTTACAGCAGCCCATGTCTGATTTCCCTAAAATAGGGGGTTTTGCCCCCTGGGTAGTAGGATATATAGATACATGAGCATGTGAGCTAGGTTGAAAGTAGTTAATGCAAGAATATAGAAATTATACATCATGAAGCTCTAATTTATAAATGTAATTTTAATTATTACTAACTTTAGAAAAGTTTAACATTAGAATTTCTTTGGAGAGGACTTTAGGAATGAGTTTTAGTTTTTTTATCTCTCACTCTCTCTCTCACACACACACACACACACACACACTTGCCTTCTCTATCAGGCATTTACAGTATTCTCTCTCACACACCCACACCCTCTTGCTTCCTTTCTTTCTCTCTCTTCCTCTCTTTCTCTCTGTGCATGCATCTGTGTGCCTGCCTGCACATGGGAGAAAGGACTTGCATTCTCTTGGTGGAGAGAAGCAAACGTGGCAAAAACAAACAGCCAGTGAGTAGAGTAGCTCACTGCTGTGCCGCATGTGTACACGCTCGGCCGGCCTCTGACGTGAGACCTTGACAAAACAACCCTCGCACCCCGGTGGGCCAGCGGTTCGCAGGGAGGGAGAGCCACGGCGAGGTTAGCCCATAGGGGATATGAACTCATCCAAATCTGTGACGGATTAATGGCTTTTGTTAAGGGGTGAAGGAGATCTGTTCTTCATTTTGGTGCTCTGAAGTACTGTTAAGTAAGTACACTGTTATTTATATTTTGGGGGCCGTTTTTTATTTTTACTTTTTATTTGTTCCACATTTGGCCCGGGCCACATAAGAAAAGTGAAATCAAACGGGCTTCTTCAGAGTTGAACTGTCACAAAATGAAAGTAAGAACTGTCACCAAGCAAAAAGCTTTTTCCCCCACCGGCTCTCCAGTCGGTCGTAAATCTGGTATCCCGCTTGTACATGGGTCATTTCTGTAGGCCCGGTCCGAAGCCTGGAGCTGGTGTTGGACGGTGAGGCCTGCCACATGAAGACGGAATGGGCTGCTGCGCCCCTGGGAAGCTGGCCTGGATCAGTCAGCAGCCGCCCGCGCTTTATCACACGCGTGTCACCAGAGAGCCATTAGAGCGGATGGGGGGGTGTGGGGACGGAGACCGTTGCAGCTGCTTCTGGAGTTTTCTTTAGATGGTGAGGGTGTGTGTGTGTGTCTGTGTGTCTGTCTGTGTGTGTGTGCGTGTTTGTGTGGTGTGGTGTGGTGAGGCGGTGTGGGGGGGGGGGGGGGTCACTGATCATTTTGCAGACTCTTGGCAGTGGCATCAGCATCCTGACAGAAGACTTGGAGCAAACGGGTCATCCATAAGATGGAGAGGACAGTTTTACTGTATGTGCAGCATGACAAATTTGGTCTATGGTACACATGAGGATATACAATACAGAAGTCGCCGAAGGGCTTATTTGGGTCAGTTGCTGGTTTGCATATGCAGATCTTGCAGATGTTGGAAGATCTCTTAATGAGTGAATCTCTAAGCCCAGACTGAGCCTGCAGTGTAGAACGGAATTCCAAACTCTCTGAATTTACATTTCTTGACCATAAATATTTTAACCATTTTGAATCAGTATCTAACAATCTTCAAATGAATCCCAGTTTTGTGGTTATGAAGGACAGATAAATGCTCCAGTAGGATTTAAAAATGTAAAAAAAAAATAAGCTGTCTCAGCACAACACTGCCAACCATGTTGTCATTCAGCATAATGTTTCCCTCATATTTTCCCTTGTGTTTTACGGGTTTGATGTGGCTGATATTATAACAATTGAGCCATTAGGAACAATGACTTTTAAACAGCTGCTAAAAAAAATCAAACCCTCATGGCATTCAGCATTGTCTCAGGGAAAAAACAACAAACACATGAAATAAAGACTAAGTTTTCAGTAAATGCATCCCTGCAGTGAATTAAAGAGTCTAAATTCAATAACTTGATTTTTCAGAGCAATTGTATTACCAATCCAGGCTCATTCAACACTGTGAACAAACAAACAGCTGCAGCAGATATACTGACTCACATTGACTTGGTCAGCTTTCATCCAGTGACTTCCTCTCCAAGACACGCACCAACACCAACTGTATCAACTTCATGGCCATGGAAATATGCAAATGGTGGCGTTTTGGGGCACAGATTTAAATGATTCAGTAATATGCTGCCCGGCAGAAGCGCTGAGGTTGGATGCCATGTAGAGTGCTTAGTTTGTGGGTGTCTGGAGTCTGGCGCATCATTTCACACAACATGCAGACAGTTAAATTTAGAAGGCAGCTGAAATATGTACAGCTGCATTGCACATTTACTGTATGCAGCATTTTGACACCATGGTAAAAAAAGAGTACGAAACTGCAAACTGCTACTTGCATTTTGATGCTATAGCGAAATTCCCTGAATTTCAATCTAATTTCACCAAATGTATTCCTGACAGACACAGCCGTATCTCACCACCGGAGACTCCTGAGTGTTATGAAATGCATAAACAGTCCACACACAGAGCAAGTCCTTCTCTCTTATTTTGTTATTTTACTCAGTAAACACTATAAACCAACTCTGAATATTAAGTGGATCTGTGTATGAGTTCAAGTAGGTGGGCTACAATAAATCAACAGGTTAAGAAACTAGATGCCCAAATCAAGTGCCTCGAAAACAGTTGGTATGCGGCATGGATGTTTCCAAGGAAAAGGTGAGTGTATTTCTCTGGAGCTCTAAGGACTAATATTTAAATTTCAGATCAGTTTGACTTTTTTGCCTTTTGATTGTTGTTTGTCTCATGCTTATCTGTGTAGAAGGCCAAATGTGCTAAGGACATTAATCTTTTATTTCAGAGCACTGCACAAGCTCACATGAAACTCATGATTTAATCACTTAGATTGTGTGAAGATTGTGTTTGGATGGCTATGCATCTTGGTTTTGGACTTTAGCCCCATCAAGTGGTAAAGCTGAAACCTATTGCAAAGAAATGCATAGCCCTACAGCATTCACTTTGATAGCTTATGATTTGAATTAAAAGATCTATCATTCTTTGTGTGTGCCATTCTTAGGAGAGAGTGCTCTCATACTGAATGCCCACTGTTCTTTCCAATGTGGTTTGAATATGCCTGGCACAGTGTGGGTGTGTGGCCAATTCCTAACGTGCGTGACAGTGTTTTACAAGTGTGTATGAGTCGTTTGAGGGAAAGGACCTCCACACACGCAACACCATGTTGGGGATGATTTCCTTTATGAACCACACTGTGAATTATGCAGTAAAAAAACAACTAGAAGATAAACTTTTAGAAGTACACAACCAAGAAGGCGTCTGTACAAACCTTGGTCATGGTGTTTTAACAGCCTCTCCTCTCTAACCTTTCATAAAACACGGGTGGACAATGATGTCCCTTGGATCCTTGTTTTGGAAGAGCCTCTTTTTATAAAAAACATATTTGTTTTTATTTTTGCTCTGTCATAGATGGGATGAATTCTGATGAGTTCCATTCAGTGACAGCAAAGAAGGACAAGTGGAGGGACACTGATCAATAATAAACAATGTTTGTACACAACTTTGTGTGCCATGTCTTCTGAGAGCAAGAGTGAGTGTCAGAGAAAGAGAGAGAGAGAGATCAACTGCATGTTTTTTTTTGTGTATGAATTCAGGCTTGCTTGAATTCAAGCATGTTAAACAATGACAGGAACGTGTAGTCATTTGTTTTAAAGAAAACACTAGCCTCAATAACGGAATAAATTAAGCAGTCAGTAATATATTACATACATCATATATTAAAATATTGCCAGTATCATGACTATCTATGTTTACATTTTAAAAGGGTTCAACAGGGGACTACATCCTATCATTGTACTGCTGTGTTTTTGCTTAAGCTTCAGAATGTCTGATAGGCCAAGCTGAGTTCCTGTTATGCCAGTCACTCTCATTACTGCTGCTGGACTGCATGTCTGAGAAAGCCAACACGTCTTCACGTGTTCATGAGCCAACTGGCATGAGGGAGGGGTGAGCCTTCTATTAGTTCTGTGACCTAAAGGATCTTGCCAGAGAATCTGGCCTCTTGATAGGTGAAAAGGGGCAAATAAGCAGAGGAGGGGCACTACAGACAAGGATGTGATTTGCTTTGTACAGATGGAGTATTTGAGCACTTGTTATTCTTAAAATATTTCATTGTGAATGAAAATTCATAGAAGCATTAAATCAAGAGACTGTGGCCATTTTTCAAGGTTGTTAGCTGATGACTGTAACACCCCCATGATTCTCATCCAGGCAGGACTATTTAGTTCTGTGGAAAGGACACCTTGTGAAAATGTAAGAAAAGCTTAGTTAGCATCCTGAGGTCAATGCCAAATGGATTGTTGGTGGCCTTTTACATCAATATTCAACATAGTGCTAAGGCGGTACACCGTTTCTACCAAAAAAAAAAAAAAAACATTTAACAATTTTAGTGCAATATCAAGCGTGCCGGGCACACTCTGATAATGCCAGAGACAAGTTCAGACAACAGTAAACATCAGTGTAGAGTTTGAAATTAGTATCTTAAGGTGAAAGACCTGCACTGTTTTGCTTTAAAAAAAATAATTTGACTTCAGCTTCACATACTGCAGCCATCCTTACCCTGACAGAACAGAGTATTGAGTGATGCACTGAAGTAGCACTTCCTTGATAGTAATAATAATAATAAAACATAAATATTATACAGCCTACTTTTAATAGCATTCTGTGTTTAATGGAAATACATGCGATTTGTATCCTTAGTGCTCTAAATAGATTATGTAACGTTTTGCATTTGTGAATGTCATTCAAACCACACTATTTGAGAGCAAGTTAGATATGAATATAAGATAATTATAGATAGAAGTTCTCACAGTCAATTTTCATTTTTAGCTTTGTGATGTGCGTCTAAGCTGAGCGGCAATGGTCTTATCTAGCCAGCTTGATGGAGTGACGCATGCAGTTGAACATCTTCTTTGTATGAAAGTGTTTTTTACTTTTACTCTTATGAAATCCATGTGATGTTTTTGGACCTTACATTGACTGACGTGACTAAAACTGAATCACTTCAGCCAAATAGAATCATCATGTTATCAGTCCAAAAAGCAACCGTCATGGAAGCAATTTATAGAATAAACTGTTTCATTAGAGTCAATGCATACTGTACTTTGCATTGAGGGATGGACACAATCATTTAAATCTGAAATTATCTGTACAGATATGGAGAAAAGGACCACAACTTCTGGGGAAGGCGTGCAAGCTGGACTTACTGGCTCTGACTCTGGCTGTGAGTCAGTTGGTGAGATTGTACCCACTCGTGAGAGGAGGAATAAAACATTTGTGAGGGTCTACGCTGTGCGGTAAACTGTTCTTTTGTGGTTAGTGAATAATGTTGACGTCAAAGAAACTTAAGTTGTTTTTCTCACTCACTTTCCCCTTCAGCCAAATCTAAAAACAAATGTCCATTGCTCAGTTTTGCAGACCTTGCACTTTTGTCAGATGACCAGGTTCTTACTCAGACATAAACACAGGGTGGGGACGGTCTAAAGCCCTACCTTAAGTGGACATTACCAAATTAAGTGTGTTTGAAGATTGTACATGGTTAACAACTGTTTGGTGATGGTACAGGGTACTGGTTATGAGTTGACGACCTCCTGACTTCATCGTGAAGCGGCCGGAAGTGTCTCACTGACCGACTCCACGCTGGTTGGCACCATGCTGTCTATGGCTTTGATGATGATGATGATGATGATGGTGGTGGTGATGGTGGTGTGTAAGGCTGTGTATGTGCGTGGGTGCGTGCGTGTGTGTATGCATGCGTGCATGCGTGTGAACGTGTGTGTGCGTGTGTTTGTGTGTGAGCAAGCAAGAGAGAGTTGGTAGTGCCATTGATTATAAAATGTTTAAATGCTTATAGGATAACAAAGGTGCTTTATATAACGGCAGTTCATTTACCATTTCCAATCCAGGAAATTAAAGCTATTTTATGGTGAACTGCACCTGGTGAGTGAGCAAATCACTAGAATGAGGATATGCCATGAGTTGCTTGTAAGCACTTTTTATCCATTAACAATTTTGTTTTTGATCCAACAATAAAGCATACAAATCTTTGTTTCTTATTTCTTTAGGCTATTCTCCTGCGTTTAAGGCCACATTCACAAGTGATAGCCTATGTTTATATAACTTGTAGAGGGAGTTGGGCATAACGATTAGTCACAGCACGTAGAAAGACATTTGCCAGGTATTAAGTTGCCTTTTCCAAATAGTTAAGTGGACTAGAGTAAAACTCTTGCCAGGTCTTACGTGTCTGTTTTCATTTAAAGCTGATTCATTTTTTACAGTAAATGGAGACTGAGATAGGAATACCTTAGTCACCTGTACTGAGTCATCTTCCTCACAGGTTGGTGTGTAGGCCCTATAACTTTTCTGACAAGATGGAATGGTAAAGGCTATTGAATAGCCTATAAGGCCTCATCCAAAATGCAAAACATCATATCACAATGTTTTAGTATGGTAGGCCAAATTATGAGAAGCTGGTTTAATTATAAGCCTAACTGAGATTTCAAATGCTCATCTTTGTACAGGTGACAGTTATTTTCACAGTACCTTTGAGGAGATTGCTTTTCCTCTGATTATTTAACCTATATGTCAGCAACGGAAAAACACTTATCTGTAGTCGAAGCCTTCTTGAAGTTAGAAATGAAGTAGCCAGATACCCCAACGAATCCTTTTTTGGCATTATACTGCCACGCTCTGGTGAAAATTGGAACAGTATGTTTAGGTTGCCTTTCTAGTCTATTCTGAAAACCTAAATTATCTCCTACTACTATCCATATTTACCTTCTACGTGTTTGAATGAATCCTTTGCAGTTATTTTATGTAGACTACTAACAAAATAAAGGGCGCTATTTTTCTCCATTTTCCTGACTATGACGTTCTACTTCACACATGTGTCAACTAAACATTTTCAACTGTAAAAATGTGTGTTTTCAGTGAGCTACGATCCACCACCAAGCTTGCACAATAATCCCTATTAATCTTCTCCAAATGGATTTTTGCAGATCTCAGCAGCCTTCATCAAAATATAATAGTTGCACGGCCAGAGAATGGCTCTGGAGTCTGGTTGCACTAATGATTTTATATTTTACAGTACCTACCTGCTGCAAATCCACGTTAGCGCCGTTAGCACTGTGCCCCTACTAGGATCGCTATCGTCATTTCCGGCTAGTTTAGGGATGTTGGATTCATCATGTTTGGAAGGGGCAGTAGTGGACGATATTTGAACATGCGTCGAGCTAGTTAGCTCGCGTTAGCATCAGTTATTAATAACAACCCATGAATGCAGTATTTGTATTGCCCTGCATGTTAACTATATTGTCATTAATACTGTTAGCTTGCGTATGAACCACAAAACAGTGAAAGTTATTTCATTAAACAGGTCATCTGCAAAGGGATTCTATTACAGGTAAGGCAACCCTTAGAATTTTCCACCTGCCTCGTCCGTTATGAGCTGCAAAAGGGTATCATATTATTCATGTATGTCTTAGCTGCCGTTGAATACTGTGACATTATGACCTGGTAGGCTGACCGAAACTGTTTAAATAACAGTCTACACTGATACGGCTAAAAATTTAGAAAGGGCCAGTTTTGGTGAACCGACATTTAGATATTGTAGCAGCTATCCAGTCGCTGAAGTAGAGAGCTAGCAAGTAAGCAATGTTGGTCATTAGCTATCTTGATCGCCAACGTTTCATTTCATTATGGCTATGCAACGTTGCCTGGAAGTCGTGGTTGTTGCCAGACATTCGCTCATGTTTGGCACAAATCAATGGGAAATTTTCGGTAGAGAAGAGGGATATTCTCGGTCCTTCTAACGCTCAGTGCAAGTTAGCCTCACTCTCAGACGATTCCTTTTAATTCACCTCAGCCGGGCATTAATAACGATGTTAGGCGTTTTGTTTGACTTACCAGTGTTAATCATTATTTTCGTCAATTTAGTTTGGGACAAAGGAGTTAACGTCAGGTTAACACCACTTTGGGTCGTGCAGACTCCAGATTCCTATGGTTCCCACCTGTGATACACCTGTCAGACGTTGACTGACTGGTGTTTGGTGGTCTAGTGAGGTAACGTTAATGTTAGTGATTGATAGCCAAGTTATCTTTTTGATTAGGTATCATATTTATCTCGTTTCTGTAATGGTTCTAAATATAGAATAGCACTGCAACGTTTGGCCTGTCTAACGTCACGGAAATCACTAGTTTATGAAATGCATGACTGTAAATTGTGCAACTAATGTTGTAGCCGAAGGATGAATAAAACTACATGTTAACCTATTGCATTTCTGCGATGGCATCTCTTCACATTTTCTGATTTGGCTAAGGATGTCTGAGATTGGATGTTATTATTGTGCCTTTCTTAATAGCTAGCCATATGTCGAAATTGTACCAAGTACTTTATTGCTCAAAGACCAGACACACACTCTGGCAACATGTTCTGAAGCTGCAGACCCTTGTAGTTACTTGTTAACGTCCATTTGTGGGATTTGGAATAAAAAGTAACTAACGTTACTGCTGAGGCTGAAAGGAAGGTGTCACGAAGTGATTAATCCACAGCTTTACAATGCCCTGCTGTTTTTACTGGCTTATTTGTTTCTGGAAGCAAACAAAGATACTAAGCTGTTACCAGTGGTTAATTTGAAGGTCTCCTGTATTTGTTGTTAGAACTTCAGATTCAGTCAAGCTTAAAGTAGCGCAGCAGTCCACTTCAAAACTTCAAATGGTTGAAGCAATCCTCAAAAGGAGAAGGACAATCACATTTTTGGGGGTTGCACCTGCTGCCATCATGTAATTGATCTGTCTGTCATCAGAATGTGATGAAGCACATGGCATTTGGTGCATCCCTCCCAATGGCCATTCAAACCTCAGTGATGCCTCAAGGCTACGTGCTAGACTCAAAACAGGTTTTATCCTCATGGGAGTCGCATGCATTCACATCATTATCAGGTTTATTCCATATAATAGCACTCAGTTTTGTGAAAGTGTGTGTGGTTCAGTTCCTCTTGTTTAGAAGATGGGGTAGGGTGGGTGGGTGGTCTACAATGGAGAACATTTTACAGGCTGCAGTGCCCCAGTCAATGCATTGCAGACAGCTCATGTTTGTTTAATGAAACTGGCAGTCAAATCACAAGACGCATGCCTTGTTCTGAAGTGTTTGTCCACAGCAGACATTAATTATGCCTTGGAGGTGGTTGGTAGGAGAAAGAACAGCTTCTCGTTCTTATCCTTGAAACCCCATAGCTGTGTGGAGTGCTTGCTCAATAATGCACTCTATTTTTATGGTATGGCAGCCTAGATTCTTTGTCAGATAACATTTATTATACTTTCCTTGCTGACAAAGTTCAGCAATAGGCTAAAGAAGAAAATGAGGCTTTGTATATCTGAATCATTGAAAACAGTTGTCCTCTATTTCCTTTAAGATAAACTCCCCCACCCCCAACCGACTTTACAATGTTAGTTAATGAGTGGGGACTGCAGGTCACTGCTGTAATGCAAAACCTGTTTTCTGTGTTTTCTCTCTCCACAGCAAAGCTCCAGCATGGCAGACAGCATCATGAGCAGGGCTGCCACCATGGAGATTCCCATTAACAGCAACGGGGACTCCAGGACCATCCCTGAGGACGACGGCCTGGAACAGGTGGGTTCAAGGGTAGGCTCGCCGCCTGTTGTGTTTGCAGTGCACTGCTGGGTTATTGATTTAGCAAGACACAGACAAAGGGAAAAAGCAACTTCAGATGACAATGTTAGAAAGAGGTCCAATTTTAGTGAAGTTCTACCATGGTACTGTTCCAATAGACTAGGATAGTTTTTCTCTGAATTTGTTTATAGTGTCTGCTGAGCAGTGAGAAGTGGTACAATTCCACTCTGTTATAGCCTAGCGCCTGTCCTGCAATATATGGAACAGCTTTACGTCTTATCACAGCCTTGTAGCCTCCAAGGTTAGTGTGGATTTTCCAGTTGCACAATATGGTCCTGATAACTGACTTGAAGTGAGTGTGACTGCTTGCTTGACGTGGCCTTTAGTCTCTCCAGGGCTCCGTCAATGGTAGTATAGGCAAATTAGAAACAGGTAGCCTACAGGGTATTTCTGTGAAGTGGATTAAAAACCAGTGAAACTGGTACCTGTAACAAGGTAAAACTCAGTAATTATCCATCTAAGTACCATATTCCATGCTCATCGCCTGTAAGAAAGGTCATCAGTTTTTTTTTGCCCATTGCTGTTGACTTAGAACTGGTTAAAAATTGGTGAAACTTCAGCAATAAAAGGTTGTAAGCATAGTGATGATGGCTAGTGTTGTTGGATTTGCAAACAAACTAAAGAGGTGAGCTGGCATTTAGGCAGGACACACCTGTGTAGACCAACTGTGGTAGATCCGGGTTAAAATAAGGAAAGCAAATAGAGGACTGTTTGCCAGGTCATTCTTACGTAGCTACGCATTTTTGAATGGAAATTAAACTCTTGGCTCGTTATCACCTTCTCACAATTGGTTTTCAGATATTTGGTCATTTGTAACTGTGTCAAACATTGTCTTGAGTCATTTGTTTATCAATGGTCACAGCACACGAGTTACCATAAACCTTATCTTGTGTTTTGGTTAATAAGACTGCCAGGAGGAGACTTTAATCTCCTGAAAAAAGTAGGCTAGTGTTGTTGTTCTTAATCAGTTTATCTATTACCCTGTATGTCTGTGTATGTTAAATGTGTGTTTCAGTAGACCATTTCACAAGTATCAGCTGCAGAGACCATTCAGATATGAATAAAGGCCTCTTTACATTTGTTTTTAGAATGCGTTAGTGATCCGATAAGAATATAGTATACCAAAGTGAGACCTGAGATCCAGTGACAGAGAAGAAAGATACAGAGTTAAATTGGCTGTATGCAAGAGAGAGGCACACACGAAGCACAATGCACTTCAGAATATGCGTCTCTGATTTCACACAGAATTATCCAGAGTTTAAGTGCACAACAGATTGTGGCAAAGGATAGATAATCACACAGTGACAGTGGCAGAGTCAGGAGACGTCCAGGCTACTCTTATCAATGACACATATGGCTTTTGACGCGAAACAATCAACCGAGGTGTCTTACTGTACGTTATCCATGTTTGGGAAAAGAGGACCGATATCATACAGGGTCATGAAGTAGGAGTATACTTTTGAGTCAAGGTGACCAGTGAGAAATGTAGAACATTAAACCACGTATTGGAATATTGTACATAATGCTGTGTTCCACTTTCTCTCTTTGGTCAGGACATATTGCTGTTTAAACAACATGTATTGAAGGTGTAACAGTACCACTAAAGAAGTTGTTGACCACCTGTATTTAGATTATGCAATTGCCAACGTCACAATCATTAGAGCTCTCATTGTCTGGGACGCTTCAGAGCTCACTAGCATCTACTGTACACTACAAAGGACGCGTGGTCAAATGCATGGCAGACCACCTCGATAAGTGGTTTTGAGGGATCGGATCACAATGCGTCTTAGCGATTGTTTATTATTGTTGTTGTGTATTTAGAGCTGACCACTTGTGATAAGATCACCGAAGACACGTTTTTAAAACCAATGTAAACGGGGTCTAAGTCAAAACACACTAAGGCCTGTATATGGGGCAGCCCTGGGGGGAGGAGGGGGGGGGGGGTGACTCCATGTCTCCCATGCTTTTTCACTAAGCCTGTATCAGCCTCTGTGAAAGACTAGACCTATTTGACCTCTAACACAAGTGGATATTCAATAAACATTTTCCTGTGATGGGGGGGAAAAAGCGGAGAGTTCACTGACCTCGTCATTTTGAGTACCTCATATAGCCTATATTTTGGATAACTTCACTCCCATCTGTAAGACACAGGCTTGCTAGGCTGTCGTAAGGTATGATAGTTGATAGCATACTGTAGCTTGTAGATTACTTGTAATGGGCTGGCGGGCACTCTGACTCAAGTCAGTCATTTGTCCTTTCGCATTTAGTTACAAATAGTTCAGGTTCTTTATCAATACCCATTTTGAAAGCAAGCAACTGAGGCTAGACTGAAAGATTTGATGTCATCATTCAATTTTTGGTTCAGTGCTTTTACATCATTGTAATTGTTCCATCTATTTCAGTTTGGATTGTGTCCTTTTTTCTGTTCTACATGTGTGTGATGTGCAGAGTGTTATTATAATTTCCCTTTCTTTCTTTTTTCTTTCCTTTTTTGGGTTTGTCCCTGTGCCTCACATTCCCTCACATTCACACAGGCTGCAAGGGCTCAGTGGAGCTTAGATGAGAAGGCAGACTCAAGGGTGAGCAGGGTCATGGGATGGGGTGTCTGTGTGTGTGTGTGTGTGTGTGTGTGTGTACTGTATGTTTGTGTTTTGTCTTCAATGTTTGTAACAGTTTGTATTGGGGAACTGACTGGTTTCATATATCTCTAATCCAGGAATGGTGACGTAGATGTGGGCGAATTGTGGGTTGTATGTTTCTAACCTAGAGAGAGTGGATGTTTCAAACCTTCATGCTTGTGTCTGTTTTTGTGACAGTAATATGTTTCAATATATCCATTCAATTTGCTTGACAGCCACTTGCGTGGTTCAATGAAATAACCAGACAGGCTTATCCTTTTGTATCCTTTTTTTTAATCCTCCAGAAGCTCATGAAGTTTGTTGAAGGGTTTGACTTGTTTTTGTTTGTTTTACTGTTTCTTATGTGCAAATGTAAACCTATATTAACTGCTTTTATGGTTTCTAGCTCCTAACATTCATGCAAGAAAGATCTGTGTCTTTACTTGTCATCTCAACAGCAAATGTTCATGGGGTCCCCCTAATAGAAAGACTTGCCAGTGCTCTTTACTCTCAAATAAATTTGTTTACATACTTCTGGTAGGACCGGGGGACATAATGGGTGTGGTGGATTTAGCCAGTCCAGCATTGCATAACGGGCCTGGCTTAATCTGATCAGACAGGTTCCTGTGTGTAACCACTGCCATTTGTTTTGGAATGTGGTGGGCGAAAGACTACTGAAGTATACTGATAAGGGTCTTAATTGTATTAATTGACAAGGACCTGAAACAGTCTTAACTGTTCTAAGATGGATTTTGAATGATTTTAAGTTGAACTAAATTTCCCATTCTGGCTTCAATTCCTTTTTTCAGTGTGCTAAAGATTTCATTAGTCATGGTGATTTTTGCACGAATATTAGCCTAGTTGTCCTGTTGATATTGTAACCCAGTTGACCTAGAATGTGTCACATTGCCCCTGTAGGAGGCACAGATAAGCATACCTAACCATAACAGCTGAATAAAGATTAACTTACTGTATCTTGGGTAAATTTGGATACGATCAATGATGTGAGAACTTTCACAGAGTTCACATATGCTTTATTGTTCAGTATCTGTAAAGCCACATATATCCATACATCATTGGGATTTCACAGTGGTTTTACGGATTTTAGATAAAAAACTTTTACTAATTCCATTGGGGTAGTCTGATGAAAATGGAAGAGTGCACTACTGGTCTCATTTGCTGTGTATTTTTCCATGTTTTTCCATCTGTCTGTCTCCCTCTCTGTACTTCTCTCCACTTTCACTCATTTATGTGCACTCTCCTCATCTTGGCCTGTGTGTGTGTGTGTGTGTGTGTGTGTGTGTCTGCGTGTCTACACACAGGATCTGCAGCAGGTAATGGTATCTGGACCCAACCTGAACGAGACCAGCATCGTATCGGGTGGCTACGGAGGCACGGCCGAGGGCATTATCCCCACCAGCTCCATCAAAGGTGCGTCACCACCACTCCCACTAGCCCCACTCGTTTCCACTCACTCGCCCCATTATGGGGCTCTGTGTCAGGGACACAAGACGAAGCCGGACAGCGTCGCATTGGAAATGTGTGTGTGTGTGTGTGTGTGTGTGTGTGTGTGTGTGTGTGTGTGTTATCCCCACCAGCTCCATCAAAGATGCGTCACCACCACTCCCACTAGCCCCACTCGTTTCCACTCACTCGCCCCATTACGGGGCTCTGTGTCAGGGACACAAGATGAAGCCGGACAGCGTCGCATTGGAAAAGCTGCTGTCTACTGTCGACTAAAAATAACACATCACGCCTTTGTTCGCTCCTCACACGTCACATCACATTTTCTGCGAAATCAGCCAGCTCTTTTTTTTTTTAAGAAAGGCAGCTTTTTATAAAGGGGAGTGCCAGAGTTTTGCACATACTCACTTTGTCAGGCTGTGTTCAGTGTGTGTGTGTGTGTGTGTGTGTGTGTGCCTAATCCGCTTCTCCACACACTTCCCCAGTCCGGTGTCTTTGTTAACAGAGTTAGAATTTGCTCGACAGAAGCGCTTTTTTTCTGTGCTGGTGGCATTTGTCCGGGAAGGCCATGAGATGGCTGTTTGAGTGTGTGATAAAGTAGAGATTACTTTCAGGCACATTCCCGTCTCTCTCTCTCTCTCTCTCTCTCTCTCTACTCTCTCATTCTTTTTCTTTCTTTCTCTCTTTCTCTCTTTCTCTCTGTCTCAATCTCTGTCTATCTCCTCTCTCTCCATTTCGTGCTCCCTTGTCAGGCAACTGTAGGAAATGTTTATGGGGAGATTTGCATAATTTTATGCTTCAGTGGTTTTAGTGGCATTTTTCTGCCATGCCGTTTCCCACGTCTTTTTTCCCCCTCCCATTTGAGGGAGTGCAGGAGTTGGGTGTGGAGAGGTGGATTATGGTACAGAGTGCTTGGGAGAGGTCTGTTGAATGGGCCTGCGTGGGACATTAGTCACAGCCTGTGCTTCTCATATTTAGCATACTGTACCATGGCCGGCATGCACAAATATGCTATTGTCGAGTCCAACTCTGGGTGCCGTACAACATCCTTATCAGACTTTGCAAAGATTTGGACAAGATTTTTTGAAAGACTCCAGTCTTTCAGTTTTTAAATCACAGACAAATCACACACTATGATTTTGCAATGACATGTAATCGCGGACTATGAAATTGCTCGAAAAGCGTATGGTGTAAGGCTGGCATAAAACAGACAGTGCTTGGGAGATGTTGTAAAATACTTGAATATACTTTTTCAAAATGTACCCCGTTTGATAGCATTCTGTTCGGTAGGATTTGTTTTTCAACTTGACTCTTTTCTTATCTTGCTCCATGTAGAGGACAAGGAGACACGCGGTAGCATATCAGCATGGGCGGCCTCGTTTACCTCAGTGTTCATTCATATGGCACCATTAACTCTAGTGTGTGTGATCCATGGCCGTTTGACCGCCAGGTCTGAGAAAGCCCTGACAGTGCAGAGGTCTGCTTGCTCATTCTCTCCCCCCCTCCTCCACCACCAGGGCCAGCTATCCGCTTCAATGCTGACTTTCCGCCCCGGCGCATTCCTGCCCCAGGACAAGGTGGCCTCTGTGTTCTGTGTTCCTGTGTCGTCCCCCCCCCCCCCCCCCCCCCGCGCTCACGCTTCTCATTGTGACGTGGGGGCCTCCTGAAACCTCTGGGGATGGGGCACTGAGTCTTTCTGGTTCACTGCTTTGTTGGTGGTGGTTATTCTGATTACATCATATTGGCTTATAGGTGGGGAAAGGGTGCTTGGTGGTCTTATAGCCACATGTTTAGGGGTCCTAGATGCAGTCTTCCAGGAATTCATCTGCTTCAGGTTCCTGCTCTTACAGTGTTTAGCTGCTACGGCATGCAAACACTAAATAGTAGCTTGTAGTACCACCAAAATCTCAAATCAACGCTCAAACAAGTGTACTGCACCTGGGCTTGCTGCGTAGAAAACAGTGGGCTTTCTCTGGGTGTCCATACAGTACGTTGTCCTCTTGGGGTGCATAAGGATAAAGATCTAGCTTTCTGGCACTGGTATGCAGGTGATTTAACACTGATAAAGTCTACATGGTGGGCACGTGTTTGGGTCTTTCTGCTCAAGTTGCTTGATGTTCTAAAGCTTGCATATGTGGAGTGGAAGCAGCACTTTGTCCATTTAGATGTCCCTACATTCAATGTCAAATTGTTTTTTCACATAGATCTGTGTTTGTCAAGGTCAAGAGTACTGTCTGTATGGAAACAAATTCTGATTTTCTTCGTACCGATAGTACTTGGTGACCTCGAGAAGAACAAATGTATGAGAAAAATCGCTAAGAGTTTTTTTCTGTAAATATTTCAATCTGTGCCATCGTCACTGTGATGTTGTTAGCAGTGTCCTGTCTTCTGTGTGTATTGATATCAGTGTTTTTCCACATTCTAAATCTTCCTACCGCTCTCTTTTCTTCCTCCTCTCCTCTCCACCCATTCTCCCACTCCATTCTCATTCTTTCATCCATCCCTCACTCCCCCCCCCCTTCACCTGTTGTCACCCATGTCATCCTGTCGTTATTTTTCTCTTCAACTGGACAATGGTCCGTTGTTGATATGAATGGACATCAAAAACCCTTGCCCCAACCCCCAACCCTCAATTACTATACCTATTAAACCCACTCCTACCCATTCGTCATGTTAAATCCTCGCCCCAACTCACCTTGAGCCCGCCCCTTCCCCCTCCAGACCTGCGTTTGAAGGCCAGGGGTGTTAACATTGTTCGGAGTCAATCTGCCGCCAGCCGATTAGCCATCCAATCAGAGGACATCTCAGGTATCCCCCCACAAGGACCCTGGACACTCCCTCCTTCATTCCACTCCACAGCTGCATTCTCATTCGCTGTCATTGTCTGTCAGTTATCCATGCCTTCTTTCAATCTCTTATGGTAGTAGTTACTAACAATATTCTGGGCTCTGTTGTACTTAATTGTGGCCTTTGGATTAACTTGATATGGGTTTCGGTCATAGGTTTGCTGTGAACATTGTGTGTGTGTGTGTGTGTGTGTGTGTGTGTGTGTGTGTGTGTGTGTGTGTGTGTGTGTGTGTGTGTGTGTGTGTGTGTGTGTGTGTGTGTGTGTGTGTGTGTGTGTGTGTGTGTGTGTGTGTGTGTGTGTGTGTGTGTGTGTGTGTGTGTGTGTGTGTGTGTGTGTGTGTGTGTGTGTGTGTGTGTTAGGGAAGAGGAGTCTAATGGTTCAGATGAACATAATGAGTAATATGAAGTGCAAGATTGTGAATAGAAGTGTAATCCCTGTTTAGGATCCAACATGCATCACAGTGGAAGCAACCAATCAGGGATGGCCGAGGAGGCCACGAGAGGTATCGCCGTGGAGAAGTTCGACTTCATGAAGAAGTGGGGCCTAAACACCTACAAGGTATACAGCAGTTGCTGCCATTCATACGTTATTGTAGCATTTACTGACATGTCACAGTTTACCCTAGAACATTATGGGCCCTAATTGAATTGAAGGGCAGCGTGCAAAATCTAAAGTCTAACAACTTGAGGTGCTTATTGTGAGACCTTTTTAAATTAAGCTCCTATCTGTTATTTATATTCAATGATCGATGTATATTTATCCTCAATGCGTTATACGTGATGTAAGGGGTAACAGCTGCTGAGATTTCCTGATGTATGGAATTTAGTGGGTTAATTTCATCCACCGTGTCCCTTAATTCTATATATCAAGACACCTCAAAGGGTGTTATCCAGCTTATTATTTATAGCGCACAAAGGAAACATGCTAATTGATACCTTTTGAGTACTTATGAGTACATCATACGTTTCTCTGCAGTGCACAAAGCAGCTGATCTCAGAGCGGTTTGGACGCGGCTCCAGAACGGTGGACTTGGAGCTGGAGGCTCAGATCGAGGTTCTTCGGGACACCAAGCGGAAGTATGAGCACGTTCTCCGTCTGGCGCGAGCGCTCACCAACCACTTCTACAGCATGGTGCAGACCCAGCATGCCCTGGGAGACACCTTTGCGGACCTGAGCCAGAAGTCACCAGAACTGCGGGTCAGTTTCATCAGGCTTCAGTCTTCTTTATAATAGAGTGATGAGTAAAGCCTAATGGTGATGGGCGACGCTAGAGATTGAGAATTAGTGTCGTGTCTGTCTGTGATTTGTTGTATTTGTGTTGTTTTTGTGTACCGGTAGTAGACTGCTGTGTCATCTATGACTAAAACGTTTTTCTTTTAATGTTGATAATCTATGTTGGCGATGACCATAATGGGAGCCTTAAAGGTTTGATACAGATGCAAACAGGTGGTTTACATACATGACCTAAAGGGATGTCATGTAAAATATTTAAATGGGATTGTCTTTATTTATTTATTTATTTATTTATTTATTTATTTTTATTCACAAACAGGACGAGTTTGGTTACAATGCAGAGACCCAGAAGTTGCTGTGCAGGAATGGAGAGACACTATTGGGCGCCATTAACTTCTTTGTGTCCAGCATCAATACATTGGTGAACAAGACAATGGCAGACACTCTTTGGACCATCAAGCAGTATGAAAATGCCAGGTACGCGAGCCAGAGAAGAAGGGTTTCATAGGTTTTATGAAAGACAAATGAAGTGATTTCTGTTGTTATTTACCACTTTCCTGTTTGTCATTATGTGTGGGTGCCTATGTCTGTGTGTGCACGCAGACTAGAATACGATGCCTACCGAGCAGACCTTGAGGAGCTCAACCTGGGCCCGCGCGATGCCGTCACCATGGCGAGGATCGAGGGCGCTCAGGAGGAGTACCAGGCTCAGAAGGACAAATACGAGCGTCTCCGTAGCGACGTGACCATCAAGCTGAAGTTCCTAGAGGAGAACAAGGTACATCAAACCAAGCACTTGTTTGAAACGGCGTGCACACAGACACTGTCAGTGAACTCGACTCAACGTTTGTCAGCCTGAACTGTCAGCTGCTCTGTCTATAAATATCTTTTATCCCAAAGTCGCAAAGTTAAATGAGCCCATTGTCATAACTCGCGTTCTATGTTGACCGCTTTCAGTTGATATTCACAATTCACAAGTCAAATTCAGTGCAAAAAAAAATATATACAGTATACAGTAGTTGCATTGTATAGACCCTTTCATAAGCAAACAAGTGTTCCTAAGGCATATCTGGTGGCACAAAAAGCAACATTAAACTAATGGTAACTCAGGGATAAACAAAAATAACAATAAACATGTTTTAAATTTGAGATTATGTGCGCCACGTTAAAGTCAGATACATTTTCAGGACAATTTCGGAAACCCTCTCGAAACCTATTGAAAGGGCATACAGCGAGAGACTGCAACTGCAACTATATTCATGTTATTCAAGCAGCAATACCTCCAATAGAAAATTCTGAATTCAACTTGCAGTATTTGCAACCTCCTAGATTCCCTCAATGCTGCTAAGTAGTCATTACATAAGTGGAAATTCAGGAACAGTAATACTCACTCACTCATACTGCTGCTGTGGAAGTTCTAAAAGGTGGAGTACCAAGAACAACAATGGTTTTGGACATTCTTGCCCCAAAGCAAAATGCTATTTCCATCCAGCCCCAAGGTGCTCATGTGAGGTGTGGTGTGCTCTCTCCTGTGTGCGTGTGTGTGTGTGTGTGTGTGTGTGTGTGTGCAGGTAAAGGTGATGCACAAGCAGCTGCTTCTCTTTCACAACGCCATCTCGGCCTACTTTGCCGGCAACCAGCAGCAGCTGGAACAGACCCTCAAGCAGTTCAACATCAAGCTGAAGCCTCCCGGTGACGACAAACCCTCTTGGCTGGAGGAGCAGTGAGCCGAGCCTTATGGACCGGCCGACTGACCTACCATGCACGCACGCACGCACACACACACACACACACACACACACACACACACACACACACACACACACAGAGTTAACTAAATGTTGACGAGGGACCAAGACAGCCCAGTGTTTAGTGGCCAGATATCTGAGAAAAGGCAACACGTGGGGGCTTGAAATCTTCACTCTTCCTTTTTTTCCTCTCCTTCCTCCTCTTCATCCTCTATCTTCAGTTCCTGAATTTGGTTCAGTCGCTGATTAAAAAAAACAAAAGAAGCTCCACACTCCACTAGCGTTCAGATGTGTTCTTTTTTTGGAGAGAACGGCTGAAGAAAACCGACACATCCAGAACATAGAACTCGTTCCATACAATCCTCTCTTACTGTATCTCAATCATCACGACCTTTAGCCACCAAAGCCCAAATCCTTAAAAACGGACTAATATCCACCTGTGGACTAGTGGATATGTTTACTGCTTTCATTTTTTTTTTTTTTTTTATTGTAAGCCTGTTGTCAGTGTGATTTTGATGACAAACTTATGAAGGACATGGTTTATCTGAGTACTATTCAGATATGAAGTTTAAAGGGGTCAGTGATTTTTGGGCTTGTGTGTTTACTAGTTTAAGTGTTTTGTTGTTCAGAAGCCCTTTGGAAACGGAGCTTGGAAAGTTGTATGAAGCAGGCACACTACATGCAGTGTGGCTGATGCTTCAAGGATGATGAATATTTCCCAAACCACCTGACACACACACACACACACACTAAGATACCCCTGTGGGTAATTTTTTTTTAGATATTTCACCAAATGGTGAAGAATCTTCAGAATGCATCTTCAGTAACCGGTCATTCAGCTTCAAAGAAAGGTCACAAAACAAGCATTTATTTCTCTTCACTACACATTACAAGATGAAGGGATTTTGTTTTTCCCCAGTTGATCTTGGACAAAAACAATGTCTGGTGGAGGTCTTATTCTGACATCCAGCATCCAGTGCCTGCTCCCTCCTGTCAAGACTTGGAAGTGGAGACTTTTTATTCATGTACAATATCCCTGAAGTGTCAGTGGTCACTGCAAAAATGGATCATGTCGGTAGATCAGTAATGTCCTGATTGCATCCCAGTCGCTTAGCTTCATGTTAGTTGGCAGTGTCGACCACACAACTGCACGGCTCTTGTTTTGGCACTCGTTAGATGGTGGCGTAAAAAGTTGTGTAATACGTTTTGGCATCTAAGACTGGTCAGGGTTTAAGACCATTGCTTTTTGTAAGTGAAGTCTTGCTGGAATTACAAACACTTGGAAGACCTTGGATGGAACACTTTGCTTTGTTTGTTCTTTGTATGTGTTTTGTGTTTATGTTTATGTGTCTGCACTCCCTTATTGAAACTGATAGGTGGACATGTACTGTAACAACAGGTCTTAAACTATTGTTTGTTTGTTTGTTTGTTTGTTTGTGTCCATAACGGATGACTCCATTGTCCAGTGAAGAATATTTGCCAAAATCATTATAAGCATGAATGAATTTATCTGTATTGGAAAACTAAACCGGAAATCTAGCTTAATTTTCACTATAAGCCTCATTTTGCCAGCTTTGGAGAAGACTACACAAATGCATGGTATTATTTATCTCCCTGTTCTTTGATCTGCAGTGTTAGTTTTTAAACTCAAACTGCAGATAGGAGGCGAGCAACATGTCATGACAGTGGCTTGTTTTTGTTGCAAACTTTGTCCAATACCTCCAGATTGTATTCTGTATTTGTTGTAATTTGTCTTGAGTAAGAACTACGAACGAAATGCTGATAATAGACTTTATGCAAAATCAACATGCACATAGAATAATGCATCTTGCTAGTTGCTACAAATTTCTAACTGGCGCACGCCATGCCAAACACTCTGTTTGGAATGCTAGCGCCTTTTTTTAACTACAAACAAAACCTACTCACATTATTAATACATGATCATTGACACTTTGACCCTAATAGCTGCAAAGAAAACTGCTGAAATCTCTCGTTTTAGTAGAGAGGTATTTGAGAACGCGGTCGCTCTTGAAAACGCAACACGTAACTGTTCTTGAAACGACACTATAAGAGGCTCATGAGCTTGCCATGAAGCAATACAAAGGAGGCGTCTCTAATAATCTAATCTTGCACTCTGGTCCGTGTGCTACTCCTCTGCTCCGCGTGTGCATGCCAATGTGCGATGCAACTCCTCCATATCTGTGATCTGTTCTCAGACCAGCTCTGCTTGCATATGTGAGCAGCAAAGATTCTAGAACAGAGCTCTGTTCTAGAATCTTTGGTGAGCAGGCTCGTGTGATGTGATGCTTCCTGAATATGGAGACTGTCTTTGGTCAGCCTAAGACATGACTGTGGTGATTTTGTAAACCCCCCCCCCCCCAATATGTCCCTTGTGCAGTCCTTCCACTTTGACATACACTGTTTGTCAGATTGACTTGATGTAACCTAGATGCTGGGCATAGGACAGAGACATTGACTTGTGAAAGAACTATATTTAACAAAGAAAGCTTACATTTTTACAGAATGTTTTTATTTTTCCTATAAATGTTGTGGCATGTTGGTGTCCAGAAAGGATCATGCAGTACTGTTGTTACATCTGCGAAGAATGTCATAGACATTTCTGATATACTGTATCGTAATGGTCTCAAACTCTGAAGGAGCTGAACCTTGCAGTGATAAAGTTTTTTTTTTGTACTATTAACTCCCATCTGACCTAATGCACCTGGTGTTCCTTGCCTCTTTGTACAATTCAGACCCTGTAGAGTTGATTGTTTTCATACATCAGTGTGTCTCCTTTTAACCACTAGTGAAGACCATGGAAAGAGTTCTGATGTAGTCCTAGTTGGCAGCTGACGGAGGGATTTCTAAGCATATATATTATTTGTGTACAATCAGTTGTTATCAGCTGCTCTGTGATTTTTCTAGCGTATGATTGTATATATGGATATTTAAGATGACAAAAACGTGAACTGGATTTCTGTAAAGATTGCCTTTATCTCTCAGTCTGACCAAACCTCTGGAACATGGAAACTCAAACCCACAAGATGAAATAAAATGTTTCCAAAATGTACTCTGTGATTTCATTTTCAGTGATTATAAACTAGACAACCTTGAAAGCGTTTGAATTTGAAGAGACACAAGAAACAATGCATTATTGTATGAGTATCACAGTGATCGCCAAGGCAGGGGTTGAAATGTCAGACTTATCTACGGTAATGGCAAGGGTTGGCCACAAGAGGGCATTTGCCCATGTTAAAATAAATAAATAAATAATAAACAGTTCCCTCACTTGCTGATTATTATTTTCACTAGAAAAATAATCTTGTTAATGTTGGCTGGTATATTAGCATATACACTGATATTTCTGGCATTGACCTGAAATCAGAAAAATGTTTTTTCATTGTTATGTTTTATCTTTGTTTTATAAAATGTCAATGCAGGTTTACACCTGCTCGATATGTTGCCATTTAGGCTAAAATTAGTATAAAAGTTTTAAACTTCAAAATTATGATAAACCTGTTGGAACGGAGATTCCTGTTGTTTCCTTTGGGCTTTTTTTTTTTTTTTAGCAGTTTCAGTAGAGTCAATATGGAAAAAATAGTGAATAGATGTCTCAGCCATATGTTTGACTTTCATTTCCATATGACAGATAACTGTGCTGCGCTTATGTACAAAAAGAGCTCACCCAGGATGATATCTTCATGTGGTTGGTATTCACCATAGTTATTACCCCTCTCTACAGGCATCCTGTCTGCACAGAGGCCTTTTATCTGCTCAGCAGGCCACAGTAATACAGCCAGTGGACATTCAAATACACCAGTAAAGCTGCCTCTGTACAGTACAAGCCATGAGCCAATGGAAACTGGGGAGATCTCAGAGTCTCAGTTGCACTGGAGAGTTTCTGGTTGTTGACATGTACCTTGACGTCTTATTTTTCTTATTTACCTGTTTTCTACTACTAGTCTGCCTCAGCTAAGGATTAACCCTCCAGTGTAGACGACGATGGAGATGTCTTCTACCTCCATTGTCCCCGCTCCGCCGCCTCCACCGATGGACGCTTTCTCCAGGTGTGTGCAGAAACGAGCGAGCATGAGGAAGTTCAACTGGGACACCATCCCCTGTGAGAGGGTCCTGGGCAAGCGCAATCTGTGGACCATGCAGGCCTCGCTGGACGACTTCGAGCTGGACACCGAGAGGATCAAGGAGCTCTTCTGCAACAAGGACAACATGCAGTCCAGGACGACGGCTGCGCCGAGACCATGCAAGCGTGACCTTTGTCCATCTGAGCAGGGTGTTCAGAAGGTGCGTAACCTAATACCATTTCTGAGGTGATTATATCAGGCATTGGGAGGAACATCTGAGTGAATATTTGATGAAGGGAAAGTAATGGTAGACACTGTAGTTCCTTTCAAGGCATCTTACTAGTGGTCATTTGATAGCCACCATACCACATTTGAGCGTATGTAATACCTCTTTGATCTGTGTCATACTAGAGATGTGGTCTCTGTGGTCCACCCGTAATGCATGTCTTCTCTGAAACAGATCTCACTGCTCGGTTCAAAGAAGAGTATGAACATGGCTATTGTGCTGAAACAGTTTAAAAGGTAAGGGGAGAGGCTCTTGGATGATTTGAGTGACCTGCATCTGTTTATCCATCAGGGGTCAAAGCAAAGTCTGCTGACCTTCACAGCAAAAGCTCACTTAAGCTTGCTACTTTCTCCTCAGGCCAGTCTACAGACTGGTTCGAGATATCAGGGAGGGCAATGTCACAACCTTTAAAGGTGGAACACTCAAAAATCTGTGTAAGCTGCTTCCAGATAAAGAAGAGGTAACCACACAAATACGTCTCTCTACCGAGGAAATATCTTCACTTTCGACCACCACTGAACTTTTTCACTTAGAAAATATAAAACACTACCACCACTATTACACATCTACAGCATAAAACCCTTATATATATTCAGGATAAATATATATTTAGTTTGTTTGTTTGTTTTTTGCATGACTACTGAAGGTAAAGAAGCTGCTGGCCTTTGATGGGACAGTAAGTCGTTTAACAGAAGCTGATCAGTTCATGGTGAGACTGGTTAAACTGCCAGGGTGAGTTTTTGCCCTTATGCTCAACATTCATGATCGGAGAACTCTCTGGTCTTGCTCCTCGTCTCTACCCCTGTCTGCACATCACATTTACCACATCAACCAGCTTTACCACCACACCCACCCGGCCCAATCAGCGCTACTGTGTGTTTACTAAAAACACCTTGTTTAGTAATTACAAGGCGTTAGAGTATATTGTAATTACAGTATACTTTGACTTTGATCTGGAATGGCTGCATGGATGACACATGCAGTGCGGAAATCTCCCAGGACAAGAATAAAGAAATTCTCTTCTGCAAACAGGACATGTAGCACCCATCTCCATTGATCTTTGGCCTCCAACCCATGTCTTTCTTTCTATCCCTCTCTATACTGTATGTCTGTGTGTGAAGCTATGAGGAGAGGATACGAGGTCTTGTCCTTGTGGAGGAGTTCTTCCCAATCATGGATGATCTGAGAAGGCTGATTGCTGTTATGACTGCTGCAGCCAGAGGTGGCATAACCTTCCATATTCACCAGAACATACTATGGGATCACACATTATCCTTGCGCCTAGTCACAAATGTTCTATTACGCTTTGACTTTACCAAAAAAAAAACCCTGGTGGTTGTATTTGTTTTGACAGAGCTCCTGGAGTCTGATGATCTCCAATCCATCATCCGCCTGGTGCTTAAGGTTGGAAATTACATGAATGAGGTAAGTGTTGACCGCTGCAATGACCCACTTTATCCACTCTAGTGTAACTATAACAGTACCTCCAGTGTGTCACGTCCCTGTATGTGGTCAAAGACATAAGAGCGCGGCCGTCCTGCATTTGTCGCACTCAGGGTTGTAATACAGGCAGTGCCATTGGCTTCAAGATGGGCTCGCTGCTTCGGCTCGCTGACACAAAGGCAAATAAGCCGGGGATAACCCTCATGCATTACGTGGCAACGGTATGAGCCCAGCATCTGTCAGAGATCTTCTGAAATCCAATAGCCATGTGTCTGTGTCTGTGTCTGTGTTTTCTTTTTTATTGATTGCTTTTTTTGTGTGTGATTGTGAACCACAGCAAGCTCAAGATGTAGATCCCGCTCTTCTCAATTTCCCACGGCGACTTAAATACATAAGAGCGGCTGCAAGGTAATCCCTAAACAGACAAAACATAGCTTTGATGTCAGGTGTTTAGATGTTAAGTCAACAGTTGGTATACTCACGCGCATTCCATGTGTATTTCAGCATCTGCAAACCAACTCAAGATATTTGCCAGCTTAAACCTGTGTTTGATTTATTTTGACCAATCTGTGATTAAGTATGCCATGCATGCATGCACAGTACATGTTGCCAACTTAAGTGACATTTATGTGGAAATTTCTCTTTTCAGGATTTGCACTCAAGAAGTCCGTGATGATTTGCAGAAGGAGATTGTCAGGGTAGCAAGTGTTAAAGAGGATTCCTCCAAGCATGAGGACCTCAACAGCCAAATGGAGCGTTTTCTTAAGGTGAAATGCGCTAAACAGCTCGTATGAAGGAAGCCAGACCGTTAAGACTCTCCATCCAATACTTCCTAGATAGTTTACATTTCATGTGCACCTGGTGTGCGACTATTTACGGAGACACGCTGTGTTTGAACGCCTTATCTGAAGTCCCCCACATTCAGATATGTTTATGTGATTTTGCATATCGGTTGTGACCCAAAACCTACTCTCGTTTATCACTGGGATCATGAACTGAAGAAGAAAACTTAAGAGTCAGACGTTGCTCTCTGATAGAGTAGATTTCTGCCTCTGCCAGTTAGTTCAGCTGGGGAGTGGTTAAGGCAGTAAGTCTTTGCTGTAGACGGGGGTTTGCCAAAGATAATGAATCTTCTTCCATTTCATGAGACATTCTGTGGAAGAAGTCATGGAAAACTGAAAGACATAGATCTGTCTTGTGGGAAATGGAGTTATGGCTCCTCTCTCTGCACTTGATTTAGGAAGTGAGATGAGATCTTGGCTGCTCACTTTCAACATCATTTGGGGCAATGCTCATTAGCTGGGCTAGTCCAAATGGAATTAATTGGTAGATTTCCAGAGTAAGCATAAGTGTAGTATGGAATGTCCACAGGTTTTACTTGTAGCCTTGTACTGTATGTACACCTCAGTGGGGTAATCCACTGGCCTGTTTCACAAAGGCTTGTTTTACACCCACAAAATAGGTCCATATGCAAACAAACTTTTATCTGATTGTCAAGATTTCCTCAATTACATGCTCCAGCCTCAATTCAGTTGTGTAGAACAGTGGACTGGTTGTGTGATAGCTTTTGTCAAATACCAGTGGTTAAAGGGAACCCTTTTTCAGGAAACCAATCTAAATTTGATCAAATTTGACAGTGAAAATAAATGTGTTAGATATACTTACGCGTAACTCTGTTGGCGTGTAGAGGGCAGATCTGATTCTGGAAAGTGTGGATATCTCATGGAAAGAATTCCAGGACACAAAGATCTCTCTGGCGGAGTACCTGTGTGAAGACCCAACGACCTTCCGGCTAGAGGACTGCTGCTCCAGCTTCAAGTCCTTTAGTGAAAAATTTGACCAAGCTGTTGCCGTAAGACTTCTCTCTTCTGACTCCACAGGTCAAAAGTGGTGTATAAACTCTCTTCTAACTCACATTTTGACACCAACTCAGCTTTTAGATGTCCATAGGAACCATCAAAGATAAATCTTTGGAGATGTTTTTAGTGAGGCTGATGTTTTAAGATGCTGGCTGCAGATGTGTTTGGTCTCACTTGGTTCCCTCTCTGTTCCAGGAGAACCAGCAGCGGCGGGAGGCTGAGAGGAGGCGCGAGCGGCGACAGAGTCTGAGACGGGGCTCCAGCGCCGTCCTTATGGCCTCCACCCTCGGAGGGGTCTCCCCTCAGACCGACAGCGACATGGAGAGGGCACTCGCCAATCTGCTCGTAGCGGAAGGAGGCACCCTGAGGAGAAGGAGTCGTCTCTGCCAGTCCACCAGCAACCTCTCTGAGGTCCGGCGAGCCATCGAGAATTATGGACAGAGGGACAAAACGTTCCAAATTGAGCCTCGTATCCGCAACCGCCCCAACACCACCAGCAGATCATGATAGACCTCTGCATGCCCCCTCAGCCCCTCCAAGCAGGGGTCATCTGTGCCCCTCCTGACAGCGGGTCTGTCTGATGAAGAGGAGCACAGGGACCACGGAGGAGGCAACGGCGTGATTTGGGACTGAGGACTCACAGGTCTTTGGTATTATTTGCCCTCAATGGTGCCTTCCAGGCAGCGCTGCCTTCAAGGCACTACTCCCCTCAGTTTAGGGGTAGGATGAGGGTTGAGGGGGTTAAGGTTAGGAAAAGGGTAAAGGGTAGCCTTTTAGGCTGTGCTGCCTGGAAGGTGCCGTTGGGGGCAAAAAACACCATTGAGCGGCCTCACACTGCACTGACACCACACTGACAGTAAAGCAAGACAGTTTCTAGCTAAATCTGAACTGTTTTTTGCAGTTTGAAGGCCTATTTTGAAAAAGGACATTGTGGGATACAGATGAAATGATGCATAACTGAAATGTCAACAACATGGTGTAGCTGACAACGTAAATAAATAGCTTGGAAACTTCCAGAAAGATAAGGAGTAGCAGCAGCACCTGCAAGCAATTTGGTGTGTCCTCCGCGACCCACGATTCAGTGATGTTGCTGGGCCTCTGCCATGGTTATGACTAGTGAAGACCTGACAATTTATATAATACGGCACAGTTACTTGAACAGGCCGACACAATCTGTGTGTAGATAGAGCTGATGTGTGTGCAGATGTGCTGCCGTGTTCACTACACAAGGGGAATATTGCCTCCTCCAGTCTTCATGTTGAATTGCAGACATTTCCCACCGTTATCCTCTTTATGCTTCAGTCCTATGTCTTCATTATTGTGTTTTTGTTGTTGTTGTTGTTGTTGTTGTTGTTGTTGTTGTTAAAAAAGACATGTCCTGAGTCTGACTTAAGTCTACATGTCCTATTTATGATGCCATCCTCTTCAACATTTTGAAAGAGACAGGCCCCGTTTAGTCAGATTGAAGATTGATTAAAGTAACAGTTTTTACTATCCTACATCTTAAAGATGCCATCTTAGAGTGTCCTCAACCAAGCCATATACTATTCTAGCCAATCAACACGCTTCAGGAGCATGGAAGAGATGGGTGAAATTGATTGGAAGTGAACCTCAAAATGTCAACAATCTTCTCCCAGAATCATGGACCAGACCTCTAAGTCGCTATTAAAAACTATACTATAATGCCACTGTACATTTTATATTTTATATTGTGTGTTGTTTTATGGTCTACTTGCTACAAGTACAGTATATCTGAGAGCTTAAAAAATAAGGAAAGGACATGGTTAAATGTAATCAGAGTGTACTCAGTCTTTCCATTGGCTTTTCCATTGTCATTCTCTTTAGAGTGGCTTGGCTTTGGACCGACAGTGGTTGGATTTTACTCGGTTACCTGGGAAATGGTATTTGTTTACACCATGATCTCACTTGGCTGGTGATACTGTGAAATAATACCCTCCAAACCCAGCAGCTTCGGACAGACTGTTCTTTCATGCAGGCCTAGAAGACTGGAGCTTTAGAGGTCATCTCAACATAAGATCAGAAAATATACATTCCACTAAAATCCACTGGAAAGAAATATATCAGATTGGCCTAAAGAAGTAAACATATGTTTTCTAAATGTTTAATTCTGTCTTAATTAAATGACTTTTGCAAGATTTGTAAAGGTTTTTTTTTAAATATAATTATTATGTAAAACCTTAGCTTAGGCTATGTGGAAGTGTGCTCATTGGAGTGAATCATTTTGAAGAAAAAAAACTTGATGACCTCTTCACAAAGCTGCTAGGGGGTGTCATCCACACAGTCACATGAACAGTACCTCAAAGAATCCTTTCAACTCGAGAGAGAGATAGCGAGCGAAAGAGAGAGAGATCAGACGCCTCGTTTTGTTGGCAAAGAGAGGTGAAAGAGAGCCGACAGTTAATTTGAGCTGAGGTTGATGTTGATTTGAGGTAAGTCTTACGCATTGTTTCTTTTGTCATACACGCCTAAATTTGATAATGGATTCGTTCCCCCTCTATGAGAGGGCGAAAAAAGTTGTGGCTGCTCGATATACTTTCAAGATTATCAGCGGAGAACTAGGGTATGCGATTTAACATGTATTTTGAGTAAATCTTGTAATGCATGGTTTGCTAAAAAAAAAAAGATAATAATTGGAAAAGGAAATAGCAACAGTAGACTTTATTAACGGCATTAAACATTTCAATGGGTTGACAAACACATGCATTTCAGTTTCAGCCTTTCAACAATTTTCATTCTTTTCATAATTTGTCACGAGCTTTGAAATAGTTTCAAGAGGTTACCCCTTTGTCAGTTCGGTCATTGGCAGGGAAAACAAAAATGTTCTCGTAGATGTAAATCGGAGAGATTTCGTATTATTAGACACCACAATTAGGTTAGTCGTAGATAACACTGACGTTAATTTGTTGTCGCTTAATTTGCTTTGAAATAATATATCTGCTTCTTGACGTTTGCCAAACTCACCGCTAGGTGGAACCCTCTGAATAATTGCTGATGCTGAGTGCAGTCAAGGCAGACTGTCTTTGAGTCAAGGAAGGAATAAGTTTATTTGACTTCAGATTCGATTCCAGTAGCTGTGCATTTTGAACTCGTCAGTTTCTTTTTGTCTATAGCTTTTTCTGGACTAACTTATAGCTCATGAAATGTGGACCAAAACATGAATCTGCAAGGTCAGTGCGTTCAAGTCAAAGAATGCTAGACCCAGTGTTCTCAATGGCAGTTTACCAAGCAGTATTTCACTGATGAATGAAGTAACAGAAAGGGATTCCTGCGCCATGGAAACTCATTGCCATGTAGGTCTCATAATTTTTAATGCTGTCAAACTCTCTTAAGTACTTGACATGGAGACCCTGATGGAGGATAAAGGAAAAGATTATCTCACTTTTAGTGTCTCTCTCACTGACTGTGTGTGTGGGAGGGAGAGAGAGACAGACAGAGAGAAAATGACTGTTATTGTAGTTTGGTGTGCAATGATGTTTTTTCTCCCCTTCAGTGGTCACAACCATCATTGACTGTAAACACAACTCAACGATCATCATGGCCGGGTAAGTTGGAAAATAGATTCATCACATTTCTTTTTCTTGAGTGGTTTTGGCCTTCCCTCTTAAAATAATAATAATAAATACAATCATAAATGTTCATGGGTTGATTTTACTAGATTAAACTGAGATACCATATTACCATTCAAATTCTTAAAATTCTCAATAAAGAGAGAGACCAACAACACATGTAGTAGGCCTATTTAATGGAAGTTGAATCTACCAGATGTGTGTGTGTGTGTGTGTGTGTGTGTGTGTGTGTGTGTGTGTGTGTGTGTGTGTGTGTGTGTGTGTGTGTGTGTGTGTGTGTGTGTGTGTGTGTGGGTGTGGGTGTTGGTGTGTGTGTGTGTGTGTGTGTGTGGAAAGAACTCTGCTGACTGAGATCCTATCCCGTTCGTTCTCTCATTGTACTCTGAACCCGTGGCCAGCTGTATTCATGACCACACTTCAACCGTGTTGTCAGTGATGTGGCCTGGGGTGTATGTTGCAGATAATCATTTATTTATGTTTATATCCAATATTTCTTTAATTTCTGAACGAAATCAATCTCTTAGCAAAGTCAGTGAATGGCACCATAATTCATTCCATCCATTATGCATATGTACTTTCCCCCAAAATCAAAAGGAGAGAGTGTCACCCAAGTGTGAGCGTGTGTGTTGGAATCGAAGAACATGATTGTGAGGAGAAGCTTTTGCACTTTGTGAAGTTTAATTCCGAATGAAACTTTTTTAAGACACTTGTAAAGCAATCTTCTGTGAGAACTTTTCCCCTCAGATGAGATGTACTACAAATCCAACTTTTGAAAGGTGACCTAATTTCTCTCAAGTCTCAAAGCACAATAGCCTTGTTATCTAACATGGATCTCCCTCAGAACCCTGACCCTGCTTACCCTCTTCCTCTCCAATATTGGCTGAGTAGTAGGTTATGTATCGACAACATGTGATTGATCCACTGTGCATTTTTTGTGTGTCGCACAGAAGAACGTGAACTTGCATAAATTCAGAGAGTGAAAGATTCAGCTAGTTAGTTTACTTTTAGAAAATAAAGAGAAGTGAGTCGTCACTCACAGGCAAAGCCACGGTGCTGGTTGTGTTGGTGTGAGACGTGATAACCGCTGACTGGTGCTCTCTATTGCTGGCTACGATAGAGGACGAAGAGGAGGAGGAGGAGGAAGAAGAAGGGGGGGGGGGGGGGGGGGGTTAGGGGGGTTGTGTGCTGCCATCTGTGTTCTGCTGCACTGGATGGTGTCTCCATGGCAACACCATTTTCCCGCCATCGAATCCCAGGGCTCGTCCGTGCCCCACCCACTTCTTGTCTTCGTGACGCGTCTTGTCTCTTCCCCCACACGTTTTCCTCACGTCTTCCTCCTCCTCCTCCTCAGCCCCATCTCTGTGTGGGTGGTATGGGGGGGCATTTCTGACATGTCTGAGGGTTTAGGTTACATCACTCATGTGTGGGTTTGTTATAAGACAGCAGAGGAGGAGGAGGAGGAGCCAGAGGGAGAGGAAGCCTTCGGTTTCCTCCTGAGGGAGGAGCCTCGGTCTTCCCATTGATGAGGTCACACTGCCGCCGATTGCCTCACTGCATGCTCAATTAGCACAGTTGAGTTTTTAAACTCAACTCCACTCATTCAACGTACACACAGACACACACATATCACATAGTGTATGTGTGCGTGTGTGTGTGTGTGTGTGTGTGTGTTGTACTTATCTACTCAAACACCACTCCCACCCCCCACCCCGATTATCAGACATCTGTTATAGAGTTCAGCAATCTATAAGAAGACATTCAGAGAGGGCAGCGCATTCCTTTTCAATCAATGTATGTGGTGCATAACCGAACAAACAAACGATACAACTTATTGAGACTCGTTCCTCCTAAACTGATTATGCTATGCAAGCATGCAATGGAATACTGTGATTTTGAAGAAACGGATGTGCTGGTCGGATAAATCGTCCTTCTCTTGTTTTTAATGTCCAAGGGAATAGTGGAAGACACAGTGTGTGTGTGTGAGAGAGAGAGAGTGTGTGAGAGAGAGAGAGAGAGAGAGAGAGAGAGAGAAAGGGATAAAGAGAGGAAGGAGAGAAAGCTAGAGAGACAGCGCATTTTTCACAGAACCAGTAAGAATTGCAGATAGTGAATTCCTCCCTCTCCCTGTTAGAGGAGCAGACAGCCCAGTCAGCTGAGCCATGCAGCGCGCTCTCTGCTGCCATTTTGCATTTGATCTGCACCTTGCCTGCAGCCTCAGATATGCCCAGCCCAGCCCGCCCACTCAGCCTCAGCCAATGAGCTGCAGGAAGCCCTCCTCCCTCTCCGCCTCTCTTGTTCCCACACATCCATACATGTAATCTACAGCACGCTCTTGTGCACACACACATACACACACACACACACACACACACCGGTCTGACTCTCCACTGGCTCCCTCTCTCTCTCTCTCTCTCTCTCTCTGTCTCTCTGTGTCTCAGTCTCTCTTTCTTGCTGGTCTGTTTTCTCTCCTTCCCTGAGGATTCCTCTCTTCAGCCTTTCTGTTTCTGTGGTGGTGGTGGTGTTGTTGTTTGGGCTCTTGGCTCGCCGGGCTGTGGATGTAAGCGCTGCTCTGTGAGGATGGACAGAGACTGGTGTAACGGGTGGCACTGACGCTGCCTCCGACCGCCGCAAGTTGCTCCGCTCTTCTCTGCCCTCTCCGGCTCCTCTTCTTCTCCTCCTCCTCCTTCTCTCTCTCTCGCTCTTTCGGCTCTCAGCAACAACTCACGTGAGTACCGTGCCCGCTCTCGCATTCCTCTTCCTCCTCCTCCTCCTCCTCCTCTTTCTCCTCTGACTCTGTGCTGTTTGCTGGTGCTGCACCTCCGTGCGTCTCTCTGCCATCGTGGTCTTTCCGCGCGGCTCTGCTCCATGCACTCCGGCGTACGTGCTGTCCCCGTTGCTGCTGCTGGGGTGAACTGGACTGGGGATGACTAATTGACTGCAGTGTGTCTGACGTCTTACTTGACAGCTACATGTATATGAGACATAGTGACACACACACATACACATAGACACAGATGGACACGCAGGGAGAGAGAGGGAAGGAGTGAGTGATGGTAAGAGAGAGATCTAGAGAAGAAAGGAGTTGACCTACAGTATGCCCACTATGTCTTTGACTGAAAGACGAGCTAATAGGAGGGAATAAAGATTGTGGAACGTCCTGCTGTCATTCTGTCACACTGTCACAGTTATCTGTCCAGTGCTATCTGATGCATGCCTGAGTATGGCAGACACTTTGACCTGGTCTACCTGTCTGGTTTACTGTCATTAGATAGGTGTGTGTCTGTGTTTTGTGTGTGTGTGTGTGTGTGTGTGTGTGTGTGTGTGTGTGTCAGTCAGACACATTCTGTTTCCATCTGTATTTCTAGTGGATTTCTTCCCGTGGGTGTGTGGGTGTGTCAGGCTGAGCTGGCGTCATTTTGTCAGCCCTGTCGAGGATTCCCACACCTGCCAGGCTCAGCTGCGCATATGCTCTGCTGGGTCTCCGATGTGGTGAAAAAAATAAATGTTGATTAAGGCTCGCCTAATAGGAGACAGTGACCTGTGATGGCGTCCCTGGACATCAGGGGGAGAGAAGAGGTCTTTGAAGAGGGCTTAATGAGCAGTAAGGTTTGACTGTCTCCAGACGGGCATCACCCTCTCTCTACCTCATATGTGACCATTCACAGCGAAATCAGTCGTTTTGCGCACATCGTTATTTTGAGAAAATCAACAATAACAAACTTCCGGGTTAAAATGTTGAATTTCAAGTTTTCGCATAATTCGGCTGTATACAGTCTACAGTTTCATATCGTGAACGCATTTCACTGAAAAACCTACGTTTTGACTGTTAAACCTGGCGAAGATTCAACACATTTGCTGTCATTCCCGTTGTGCACGCGCCGCTTAAACAGGTGATTTCTCCTCTTCTGGCATATCGTGACAGGAGAACCATGTCAGCTTTGGATGCGGTTATCTTAGCGATCGTTTGTGTAATACCCTCGATATACATATCGTTGGAAAGCTTAGTTTATGGCCGTTCACGTGAGCACAATAACTTAATTTACTAAATTTTACCGAAACGACTGGTTCCGCTTTACAGGGTCACATATAACCTTCCCTGGTCTGGTCAACCTTGTTGCACTGGTAGACATCTTGTGGCTGTTCACATGAGAGGATCACATAATGTCATATGAAATATTTAAGTGTGTACTGTAGTACACACCTGCCAATGGCCAATGTTCTGTTACATTATCAGGACAATACTGAACTGTACAGAATCACATACCTGTTTGCATCTCTTGTCCACTTGTCTCTAGCATCATGGAGGAAGCCACATCCTTGACATCATGGGGGGGTAATCTGAAGGGATAGTCTGTATGTAAACAAAACCACACCATTAAGATCAATAAAGTGTTTGGACTATGTTCCAAAGACAAAATGGCAGTGTAGTGAAGAGAGTGGTTGTGTGGGGGGGTTGTTGTTGGTCAGCATGGCAACAAAGAATGCTGGAGCTGGAATATCCTTTTGGAATGAATGGAATGTGACTGAGAAGGGAGGCGCTAAGGAGGGCAAATGGCTTAGCTCGTATAGCACCATATAGAAATGAATGACCGCATGAACACACGTTCAAATCTTGAATCTGGAGGGGGATTTTAGTTCTGTGTCCATGAGTAATAAAAGGAACTTGAAAGATGTGACAGAACTTTCCAAAATTACCTGGTATGTTACAGCGGACACCAGATGTAATATGATGAATTTATGCAACATGGATTTGTAGCTATGGGCTATTGTAACTGAAGTGCACATGATTTTGCTGAAGTAAAGTGCTAGTGCAGAACAGAGGTATTTTTAAAATCCAGTGATGGTGTGATGTCTGCAGTCTCTCTCTCCCTCTCTCCCTCTCCCTCTCTCCCTCCCTTTCTCTCCCTCTGTCTCTGCACTGGGGAAAGGGCATCCATCCATTAGCCAGAAATCCTTACACACTTTTGGCCCTACTAACTTCAATGTTAAGATATGTTTTACCTGAACAATACAAGTTGCAGCCATGTCTCTAATGCATTATCAAAGACTACATTACCATAAAACTTCAGCAAAATTCAATACATTTTTAAAATGAATTTCATAACTGCATCATCAACTCCCTGAAGGACCGTGAAAAATCAATTCAACACAGTCCCGTGATTGCGCTAAATATTTTTTTTTTTGTGCATGACGTATGCAGAGTAATCCCTGAGTTATGACTTCATTACGTGACGTTGCACGAGCCGTTATCCACACGGTGCGTGCCGGTGCCGGTCCCGGTGCCGATGCCTCATTATGCCCAGTACATTTAGCTCCGTCGGAGGATTAAAGGAGATCAGTGCCCGCGCCTGTCATAATAAGGCTGTTATCACACAGCTGCCGCACGGAGAAAGGCAAACGCTGGACGTGTTTGACTCTTGTCCAGGGTCTCTTGTTTCAACCTCACAGCCATGCCATGGGGGATGTATTGTGTGACTGTACCACTAAGAGACGTTTATTCCGAGGGATATTTGATGACAAGGAGCTATCAGTGGGGGACAGGTAGCTGTGGAGAAATGGCATGCGTTGGCAGCGTTTCTAATGGAATCGTTGGCACATAGTGGAGACGAACTGGCCAACACATGGGCATAGGATTTCACTTCCTTTGGCAAGACCGAGTCATTATATTCATGTTACACACCTCCCACCTCTTTCTCCTGCAGGGCAGCCATTCAGCTACATTTGGTCTCATTTGGAAAGCCTCCAATGAGTATCTGACTATGTGTAAGATATTTTGTGTGAATCTGAAATTACCTGGAAAAAAATTCATTACCCTCTAGCTTTTCTGTTCTATAGTAGGCCACAAAACATTATTTTGATAGTTTTATGCATTAAAGGTTATGTAACAGCTAAATCTATCGAGAACCAGACATCATAGTGTATGGTCATAAGTCATACTGCCACAGTGACCATAGCCCAAAGTAAGACACTGCTTATTACAGAAATCACCATGGTGAGTCATTTAATTTTTCTGATATAAACTTTATTTTTGAACCTATCCTCAATAAAAAAAGAGCAGCCTCGCTTGGCCATGTGGTTTTTCCATGTCCTGAGGACTGCTAATAGACATTTAATGCCCACTCAGTTTTTTTCTATTTGTGACAATTGAAGCCAATTACCTGGGCACAGTCACAAAACTGTCCTCATGAGAAATGCAACAGCACAATCTACTCTACAACCCCATGTTTCTGGAGAAAATCTAGTCTGACGAGTACCCTCAGTTTGAGTGTCTAGGTAGTACCCTTAAAGAAAAGGTCACTGCAATGGGGAAATTAAGCTTACATGAAACATGCTGAACTCTGAGTTCCCTTTGCAAAGGTTTTGAGAGATTGGTGTACCTGGCCAAAAATAGCTTCCATGTTTTATTTGTGTGTGTGTATAGACATGTCTTTGGTGGGCTGTGTGTGTGTGTGTGTGTGGTGGAGTGCACTCTGATGTGTTCATACAAGCGTAGCATGACACGTTCCTCACCCCCCACTCCCCAGCTGCATTCACGTCCATCTTATGTCATGACTGAAAGCTGTCTTTATCGAGGCCAATGCACCGTGCTGTTTCATAGGCACTGTTGGGACTGAGTCACATCACCTTCGTCACTGAAAGGATGCATGACGCGACCGAGTCCTGTTTTGTCTGAAAACTGTCCAAAACTGTTTGATGATTCATCTGTTTCATGATAAGGTCTTTTAGTTATTGTGCAAAAAACCTCATTGATCTATCTCAATACTGATAGAATGGCAATTAGTCTATTTGATTATCCAAGTCCTCTTCTATGATTAAGTCCCCTGTCATTGTAAAAAGCACCTCTGTCCTCTTTTATAATTAAGTCCCCTGTCATTGTAAAAAGTACCTCTGGTCTTGGAGTGCGTGCGTGCGTGCGTGCTTGCGTGGGCTGTGGAGTGGACGGTCTCCATCTCAAGTGATCTGCGGGTGGCCAGGTGAGGTGGCGGTGCAGCGCTCTGCTGCAGTCTCTGCATTAATGATCCCCAGGCTTGGCCAGGGCCAGCACAGACGCAGAGGCCCACAGCGCAGCGCAGCGCGCTACAGTTCAGCATGCTCAATCAAAGCTAGTGTGCTGCTATCAATACCAACACTAATGCGGTTATTTATAGGCCTGCAAACATGTGTAAGCCTACACTGCATTTTGTGTGTGTGTGTGTGTGTGTGTGTGTGTGTGTGTGTGTGTGTGTGTGTGTGTGTGTAGACTCTAACTCAGTGCAGTCGTCACCATTCTTACGTCTGGCTCGTTCCCAGCCTGCAATTAGAAGGACACAGACAACAAGGTTCAGGTTTAAACTAAATTGCAATTGATTAGGATGAAGAAGCAAAATAGTAATGTTACCGTATTAACAGAATGTGTCTTGGCAAAAATGAGTATTGGCGTGCCGTGCTTGTTTGTGTGTGGATGCAATGAGAGTGTCATGTTACTGTAAATGGGTAAGTGGCAGACAAAGGAAGAGATGGATAGAGAAAGTATAAAGAAAGAAGAAAGTGGCAGTACAAGGGAGAATAGAAAAGTGCCTTGTGGGTCAGAGAGGGCAAGCCCCTTACATGCCTGCAGGTATACTGTACTGACTCATCTGATTAACCTAACCAGGCCCTACCTGTCCATGCATTGATTGACAAGTCAAGTTCATTTAGTGCATTTCATACACAGAGGTCATTTAATGTGCTTTACATGAACAAAAGCAAACAGTAATAGCAGATAAAAGCATAGAAGGGCAATTCAGTCAAAGAATATTTTAAAAGTAAGGATAAAAATTAAAATATAGAACGCACAAGGTAGAAGACAGATTCAGTGCAGTTAGCAGAAGGCATCTGACAACAGTTTGGTCTTTAGTCTAGACTTAACTGGCTACAGTTAGGCCCTTGATGTCATTCAAAATTGGGCCCAGAGCTGAACCACATTCATGTTCAGTTCTAACAGCAGGTTTTACTAACAGGTTTTTCTCCTGGGCCCCTAGAGGTCGAGAAGGTGTGTAGGCCTACTGCTGAAGCATGTCTGATCGGTATTTACATCCCGCTCCATCTACTGATTTACAAACAAGCAGTAGTGCTTTCAAGTCAGTTCTGTGACTTATTGAAAGCCAGTGCAGGGATTTAAGAATTGGAGTGTTCTTTTTAGTTTTCTTGAGAACCCTGTACTGTAGCTGCTACGCTTTGCATCAACAGAAGCTGTTTGGTAGTCTTTTTAGGAAGGCCTGTGAAAAGCCCATTGCATAATCAACCCTGCTGGAGATAAATGCATGAATGAGTTTTTCTAAATCATGTTTTGACATCAGCCCTCTAAGTTTGGCAATGTTTTGGGCAAAAAGCTGATTTGGCTATTGCTTCCATGTGGCTGTAGAAAATGTTGAGACATTCAGTTGTTGATTTGGTTAATAGACTGACAAGAGATTCAAGGGGACCATAGTCTGTATGAAGCTTGACT
>NC_084998.1:11002753-11005253 GCF_963854185.1 Sardina pilchardus
TTCTGACTGCTGTTGTTGGCGGGTCCAGTTCATTGAGTAAATTAAACGATCACAGGTTCTGCATGCTACAGAGCATTCACTGGTTGATTTAAACAGGCACTCCCAACATTACTCATGGCACATCAATGGAGAAACAGCATTGCTTTTGAGTGTGTCTGCAGAGAGAAGAAGTGCAATCAAAGCAAGGGCCGAGTCATTATCCAGTCCAGTTGTGTTGCACATATGCACAGTGCTCTTGGTCATACGTGCATGAGGGCTCAACGCACATGACGCACAGACTAGTTTGCACAATGTGACTTAGAGCCCAGCACAGTGAACTTCCTGAAAGGGCACGTCAGTACTCTCTGCCTGTGCAGTATCTACAATAGATAGATGAAGAAGTGTGGATGGATGGATGGGTTCTGGAGGTGGAATGTAATGGGCAGAGGGAGTGTTTTGAATACCTTTGCATTAGTGAGTGAATGTGATACATACTCTATGGGCTGGTCTCTCATACGTGGATTACATGTAAGCCTAGTCGTAGACTAAAAGCCTTTTTCAATAGAATTCTCAACTGAAGTGTTTGTGCGTGTGTGTGTGTGTGTGTGCGTGAGAGAGAGAGATGGCATGTGCATTTTACGACCATATACTGTCCTCAACATCAGAGGAGTGTAAGCTTAGTGTATGTCTGCAGAGAAGAACCAACCCAGAGAGAGATCCTTTTGATTACCTGAAAACAAAATAGAAATTGAGTCCTCTCGGCATGAACTATTATCAAAAAATGAGAGCGCAAACCTCCGCCAAGCGAACACATAACCGCCTCCTGCATCCAGGCCTCAGACCTTCCCTGAAAATTTCATTGAAATCCATCTATAACTTTTTGAATTATCTTTCGAACAAACAGACAGACAAACAAACAAACCAACAAGCAAACCCTGATGAAAACATATACCTCCTTGGCGGAGGTAAATATCAAAGACTATAAAAATATATAAAAAAGACTATAGGAGACTTTTAACCAGGGTTCAAATTATGATTTCATATCTGTAGGGGTCTCCAAAAAAAAAAAAAAAAAACCTATATGTGCAAGTAAGTATAGTAAATAGGTGCGCCTATAGTGATGGCTATGTTAGGCTACGTACTGTACGTGTAGCACTAACATTTGTCAAGCTATTTATCTTTATTGTCAATATTACTGGAAGGAGAAATAGTTTTCTTTTTTTGTAATTAAAATATTATGCTGCTGCATTTTTATACCCCTCAGATATTTGAGTTAACTGCTTTCATGGGAGCCAAACCTCACTCTATGGGAGCTCAGCTCCCACTGGCTTCCACTTAACTGCTCTAACCTCCAACAGATTTAGAGAACACTCTCTGGAAGTTGAGAGGGGTAGGCAGGCACAACCAACCAAGAGGGAACCGACTATATCTACAATGCCAAGAGGTAGTGATAGAAGACGAGGTACACTTCCTCACTGAATTCCGCAAGAACTACGCCTTGGTTAGGACAAAAAACGTTTACCATTTGTATCAAATTGTTCCCCAATTCCCCATGCTGGCTAATGAAGACAGACTCCATTATTTGTTGGGATGTCACAGCAGTTGTGGAACAATTATAGCAATACAATTCCTGGCAGAGTGTCATTAACTAAGAAAGTGAGCCTTCCTTTTTTTATTCCTACCATTCCTATTATGTTTTGTAAGTATCACTTTATTGTTAGCAACGTTTTATTTCCAATGGTATTTCTTTTCATTCATCATTCTTTTTTTTATATCTGTATTGTTGTAAGCTTTGGCAGCACAATATTATTGTCATGCCAATACAGTTCATTTGAATTGAATTGGGGAGAGAGAGAGAGAGAGAGAGAGAGAGAGAGAGAGAGAGAGAGAGAGAGAGAGAGAGAGAGAGAGCAATGACTCAAACAGAAGCAGCTGACTCCAGTGACTGTCAGGGCAGCAGAACATCAAACTAGCCGGGGAGATGCTGGGAGATGCTGGTTACGCAAGGCACTCTCATTAACCACAGCAGCCACCTCTTTCAGGGAACAAACCGACCACTTCCAACGGCCTTCTGCATGGTTATATACTGTACTCTGCACAGATGTATCTATATTCTCAATGCTCTTCCCTATATATTAATGACATCTGCCTGGTTTTGATGGCCATTCCTCAGCGAGTTACACCAGAGATATAGGTGTGTGTCTGTGTCTGTGTCTGTTTATATGTCTGTGTATGTCTGTGTGTGTGTGTATGTGTATATGTCTGTCTGTCTGTGTGTGTGTGTGTGTGTGTGTGTGTGTGTGTGTGTGTGTGTGTGTGTGTGTGTGTGTATGTGTATATGTCTGTCTGTGTGTGTGTGTGTGTGTGTGTGTGTGTGTGTGTGTGTGTGTGTGCCTGTGTGCTGCAAGGGGAGGGAGGGAGGCGGATGGCATTTGGAGGGAGGAGGTTTGATCAGTAGATTTGGGAAAGGTGTGTGGGCGGCAATCTGACTGCTGGATGTCAGCACAGTCAATCCCCAGAG
>NC_084998.1:11010253-11050253 GCF_963854185.1 Sardina pilchardus
ATTAAATGATCCAGTTGTCAAAGTTTGGAGGAGGGAGGGGACAAGACTGTGTCCAGGCCCAAGCTAAATTAGATTAAGTCTGTGATTTATGGAATGTGTGTGTGTGTGTGTGTGTGTGTGTGTGTGTGTGTGTGTGAGTGTGTGTGTGTGTGTGTGTGTGTGTGTGTGTGTGTGGTTGTGTGTGTGTGTGTGTGTGTGTGTGGGTGTGCTTAGATGTTGCTGTTTCTGTGTGTGTGTGTGTCTGTTCTGGATTTACATGCATGTTTTCACGTGTTAAAGTAGTGTGACAGGTTTGTTTGTGTGTGTGTGTGTGTGTGTGTGTGTGTGTGTGTGTGTGTGTGTGTGTGTGTGAAACAGAGCCAGAGGCAAGTCTAAAAAAAAACCATAAGGAGGCCACACTCCTAGCTGAATTCTCGCTCGTTGCTAAATCTCAGATCTGGGATTGCGAGCTCTAATCCCCTACGTTTGAATTTCGCTTTGTTTTGCCATCTCCTGCTGGGTGCTCGTAGAGACCACATGAGAAGCTATGGAGCTCCGCATGAAAGAGAGAGAGAGAGAGAGAGAGAGAGAGAGAGAGAGAGAGAGAGAGAGAGAGAGAGAGAGAGAGAGAGAGAGAGAGAGAGAGAGAGAGAGAGAGAGAGAGAGAGAGAGAGAGAGAGAGAGAGAGAGAGAGAGAGAGAGAGAGAGAGAGAGAGAGAGAGAGAGAGAGAGAGAGAGAGAGAGAGAGAGAGATGCTTTGTTCCCTTCTTATCCTACTTCTCAACGGGCTTTCCACCACGGAGAGACGGCCGGCATTATTACTTTACAATGTTGCGAACAAACTTTCACAGAGTCCTTTGTGCCGCTCGCCGAGGCATTAATCAAAAGTAGGTGAGCTCCGATTACACGCACGGCCCGGGTGACCGAGGAGTCCCTGAAGAACAGTGCATCTCATTGTGCTCCGCCGGGGGCCCGTTTCTCACCGCAAGGTGACGTTCGGCGTGAAGTGTTTACTATTTAGGAGAGCGACGTCCTGGAGATTGAAACATTCAGTCTCTTGCTGACTTAGAGTCTTGTGTTTGTCCTTCCTGTGTCTTGCACCTACCCTTACTGTACATTTATGTGTACAGTAATTAGATTATGTTCAATAAAGTGGAATCTAATCTAATCTGATCTAAACGTGTATTCATTTAGCAGGTGCTTTTATCTAAAGCGACTTACAGAAAGACAATAACATTCAAGCCACAGTGTAGAGGAGACCTTAGCTACAGTAGGAATGGACTGCTGTCAGTCAATACTATTACAAGATGATAGGATTGCAGACATTATATTATATGAAAACGTTGTAGAAGAAGTAGGTAGAGGAGGTAACAGAGGAAAAGAGCACCTGACAAGTTTTGTGGAGACCTCAGGAGACCTCAGTTCCTACCCTGTGTTCAGAACACCCACTCATTCACTACATAGTGCACTACAGTGAATAACCACCATATAGTGATCCTCTATGAATTGCACTTTGTAGTGAATTATGGTATTGAATGAGTGTAGGTTTCAAAAGCACCGCCACTCCTCAGGGCAACTCGTATGAAATAGCAGATTTTTTACTGCAAAATCAATGCGAGCACAAAACAGTGGTCATTCCTCACAAAGATGCTGTCTCATGACACGGGTCTGCATTAACCACCGGAACACCCGAGTGTAGCTCCACTTGTTTATCGACTAGCTGCAGCCGAGGGTGGATTTAGCTGACGTGGAGGATTTCTGTGGAAACGAAGGGGCTCACTGCTTGAAAGGGAGGGAGGGAGGGAGGGGGGGGGGGAGGGGTTCTTGTTTTATCTGCTTGGATCTTTGTGAAATCAATTGCACTATGTCTCTGTGTCTGTGTGAGGTTTGACCATGTGATGGCGTCTGGTCTGACCGTGTTCCGTCTCGTCCTGTCCAGGTTAAGTGGCGGCCAGGGCTCCGGCTCCCCCCCTGAGTGTCCGTCATGGCCAAGCGCGAGAGCGGCAGCTGCAGCAGCCCGGTGGTGCGGCAGATAGACAAGCAGTTCCTGGTGTGCAGCATCTGCCTGGACCACTACCACAACCCCAAAGTCCTGCCCTGCCTGCACACGTTCTGCGAGAGGTAAGGGCTCCTTTTGAAACGTCGCTCCTCTGTTGTGTCAACGTTGATATTTGACGATCTTGATCTTTTTCTTTCTCTTGCCTGTCTGTCAACTGTCATTTTTCTCCGTACTATCCGCTGTCTCTGCCTGCATAAAACTGTCATTTAGGGATCATCAGAGAAGAGAGAGAGAGAGAGAGAGAGAGAGAGAGAGAGAGAGAGAGAGTACAGTATGTGTAATGTAACACTTTTAATCAGAACATGTCAGGACAGCCCTTGCCCCCGTGCCCTGTCTATCTCACATCTCCACACAATTGCTTCAATCAGATGTGCTTACAGTTAGGTAATCAGTAGAGCTGATGAGATCAGTCAGATATGCAGAACAGGCTCAGTTGGTACACTTGCTGTTCAGAGGAGAGGAGGGGGAAGGGGAGGGGGAACAGGAACTGTATTGAGACCCCCTCATCTTAGCTGTTAGTTGTAGAAGTTAGTTGTTTGTTGTCTGGGAGGCTAATTAAATGAAAAAAAGATGATTACTGTACTGATTACTTAGCACATATCTCCTTTCGTACTGTACTTGGGTGGATGGCGCTGGCACCTGGCAGAACTGTGCCGTGGGGAGAATTCTGCAAAGCCATTTTCAGAGGCCTAGAAGCCCACTGCCTGGCGATCTGTGCCAGCACTGTCCCAGTCCTGTGACGACACCCTCTCTCCAAGGCCACACTGCTTGGCACACGACCACCTTTCATATCATGACAGCTCCAGAAAAGAAGTCAATTTCTAAACTTTCATCTCCCTTTACTCTGTCTTCCCTCTCTTTTTCTTCCTCTATTTCCCCCCTTTTCTCTTTTCTCTCTACCCTCCCTCTCTCTCTCTCTTCTGTTCTTTCTCTTCTGTTTCTCTCCTCTAGGTGTTTACAGAACTACATTCCTCCCCAGTCGCTGACCCTGTCATGTCCCGTGTGTCGGCAGACCTCCATCCTACCTGAGAAGGGCGTGGCCGCCCTCCAGAACAACTTCTTCATCACCAACCTGATGGAGGTGCTCCAGCGGAACCCCGAGTCCTCGCCGCCCGAGGCCTGCAGCGTGCTGGAGTCGGTCAGCGCCGCCGTCGCCGGGAAGCCCCTCTCCTGCCCCAATCACGAGGGCAAGGTACAGTTAAGCCTCTTTGGGCCGTCCGCCGGCCGGAGATCTGGCACAGGCTGGCTATGAGGCAGCGCAGTTGTGAACATCGTGTTGAATATGCCCAGAAACAAGCAGACTGTGAGATATGACTGTATATCGCCCAGTGGAGTAAATCAGGGCAAAGCCATTTAAGTCCTCTGGGACGTAAGGATGAGACATGGCTGCAAAAGCCCCCAGTATATATTCTATAAATAGCCCTGTGTTATGAAGATGTAGATACACAGGGAATCCTTTTGAGCATTGCTGGTAGGCAAACCTACTGTATCTCATTCATATAGAGCATATCTGGAGATCCTCTAATTACTTCTAATAATTTTTCACAAGCAATCAGACAGAACACAAGGAATAGAACTGGTCATGTGGTTGCTTGGTAACAATGCTCAAAAAGTTACCCCATGAATCGTCACCTTCATGGGTTTAATCATGTATACACTGTCCCAGCTTGGCATACAGTGCCAACAGATTTGTTAAGGCAAGCTGGGCTCTAACTTGCTCACTACCCCCCTCTGTAGGTGATGGAGTTTTACTGCGAGTCGTGTGAGACGGCCATGTGTTTGGAGTGCACGGAGGGAGAGCACAGGGATCATGTGACTGTTCCCTTAAGAGACGTCCTGGAACAGCACAAAGCAGCACTGAAGACCCAGCTGGACACCATTGGGAACCGGTAAAAAGCACAGCTTCGCACAGAGGACACCCAGAGACACCACTGATTTAGATATCAGACTACATACAGCTGTTAGTCAAGCACAACATCTTTATTAGATATAACTCCATATAATTCGCTAATAGAAACATGCAACAAGAATGATAGTATTCTGGAAGCAAAAATCCAGGCTCAGTAGAAAGCATATTACAGTAAACAGCATATCAAAGCACACACGTATCCCTACTCTTAATGATGTACAAAGTAAATTTACCTCAACATAAGTTAAGTATCTGTCTATCTATGACAGGTATTTCTGCTGTGAAGTAGACTTGATGAAAGAGTGTGAACTTCTATCCTTCTCTCTGTCAGGCTTCCTCAGCTCACGGCAGCCATTGAGCTCGTGAGTGAGATCTCCAAGCAGCTGACGGAGCGGAAGAATGACGCAGTGACCGAGATCAACGCAACGTTCGAGGAGCTGGAGCGAGCGTTGCAGCAACGCAAGAGTGCTCTCATCACAGACCTGGAGAACATCTGCAATGCCAAGCAGAAGGTAGAGCTACTATACATGGGCTGTATAATATACTTTATTCACGCATTCAATATTTCGATCTCAACAGATCTTCATCAGGCCAACCATCAACCATTGGGATCTGTTGAGATTGAAATGTTGCCTTTTTAGAGTGAATAAAGTTTACTTTTTTGGAGCTCATATACAGTGTGTAGACCATTTCCCTTTCTCTCTCTGACATGATTGTCTGGCACCTATGGAAATATATTTTGAATGTGTGTAAATAGGTGCATCTTTAGACCAGATGATATTTCTCACAGCGGCCTGTTCTGATCACATTGTGCTAAGTAATGACAGACAGGGGTGGCTATTGTTTAAATCGGATGCGATTTTTGTTCAATTTTGTTGTCCTCTCTCTGTCTCTCTCTCTCCCTATTCATCTGTCAATGTCTGTGTTGGTCTTTGTCTCTGTCTTTCTCACTCTCTCTCTGTTTCTGTCTCTCCCTTGCCCCTTTCCTTCATTCTCTCTCTCTCTCTCCTTCTCTCTCTCCTTCTCTCTCTCTCTCTCTCTCTCTCTCTCTCTCTCCTTCTCTCTCTCTCTCTCTCTCGCTCTCTCTCCCTCTCTGTGCTGCAGGTGTTGCAGGCGCAGCTCTCGTCCCTGCTCCAGGGCAAAGAGCACATCCAGAGCAGCTGCAGCTTCACGGAGCAGGCCCTGTCGCACGGCAGCGCCACCGAGGTGCTGCTGGTGCAGAAGCAGATGAGCGAGCGCGTGGCCGCCCTGGCGCGCCACGACTTCCCCGAGCGGCCGCACCAGAACGCCCACCTGGCCTGCGTGGTGGAGACGGAGGGCCTGCGGCGCTCCATCCAGAACCTGGGCGTGCTGCTGACCACCGCCGCCGTGGGTCACACCAGCGTGGCCACCGGGGAGGGACTGCGCCACGCCGTGGTGGGCCAGCCGGCCACCGTCACCGTCACCACCAAGGACAAGGACGGCGAGCTGGTGCGCACGGGCAACGCCGCGCTGCGGGCCGAGATCACGGCCGCGGCGGCATCGGGGCCGGACGGGAGCGGGAGCGGCGGAGGCGGCGGCGCTCGGGCGGCCGAGCCCGAGGTGACGGACAACAAGAACGGCACGTACGAGGTGGGCTACACGCTGCGCGGCGAGGGCGAGTTCGCCTTCGCGCTCACGCTCTACGGGCAGCCGGTGCGCGGGAGCCCCTTCCGGCTGCGCGCGGTCAAGCTGTCGGACGTGCCGGCGTCGCCGGAGGACGTCAAGAGGAGGGTCAAGTCGCCCAGCGGCAGCACCGGGCACATCAGGCAGAAGGCCGTCCGGAGGCCCTCCAGCATGTACAGCACCACCAAGAAGAAGGAGAACCCCATCGAGGACGAGCTCATCTACAGAGTGGGTAAGGACAGCAACAGGCTCAGCAAAAGCTCAGCTCAACACACCTCCACAACATGTTCACTAAATTGTTCCTCCATATTTACTGCACATGCACACTAAAAAAACGATCACTGGCAATCATCGGGTAACTGGAATAATCTGTTTAAGATACATAAATGTCTTGAAGAAATCAGAATATTGACAGAAACCTAGGTGTGTTAAACGGATTTTTAAACCAATAACGGCAGTAGACTGATAAAGAATATCTAATTATAATAAATATATAAAGAAACTACTAAAACCCGATAATAATCAGTTTTAGTGTGCATGTAAATGTGGTCATTGATTCTTTTTTAGTTTTAGTTTCTTTTTTTGGGGGGGGGGGGGGGGGGGGTGGGTTTCCAGCCTTTTGGATTGGACAGTGAAGATATGAGGAAGTGAGGGAGAGAGACACGCAGGAGTGTGGGTTTGGTCAAGGCCTTCAGGATGGAATCAAGCCTTTGTCCACATGGGCAAAGGGCCCAATTGTATCAATTTGTTATTTGTATAGACAGCTTCAAGGATACAGTATGTATCAATGAGTTCATTATTGTTGTTGCCTCCTGTTCTTGAGAACATTGTGTGATTGTGTGTGTGTGTGTGTGTGTGTGTGTGTGTTCATTTTGCACAGGCTCACGAGGTCGAGAGAAGGGAGAGTTCACTAATCTGCAAGGCATTTCAGCCTCCAGCAATGGAAGGGTTGTGGTTGCCGACAGTAACAACCAGTGCATTCAGGTAAACCTGCAATTATACGAGTTAGTGCCGTTTGAATGGCGTTGTTGCTCCCACTGCTCTTCAGAACCACTCTGATCTAGTGCTTTTACATTGTAACGCTGTAACCAGCGCAAAATCAAATCATGTGCAATGTCAGATAAGACTGGACAATGCTTCATTCATCTGTCCATTTCCTGTTCACACAACAAGCAATCCAAATAATTGTGTTTGTAATCTCTATCTTGAGATAGTGGGATTAAAAAACGACACAAAGCCATCTTTGTCAAAGAGGGGGGAGGGTTGCAGATAAAAATCTGGTTCAACGTTCAAACCATGCCCCACTAAATTCACTCTGATAATTTAATTTTCTCAAACCTCTGTAGCCACTCTCCAGGCCTCACTGTGTCTCTTTTTATCCTGTTTTTTTCCCCCATGGGCTATTCATATAGGTGTTTACAAACGACGGGCAGTTCAAGATGAGGTTTGGGGTCAGAGGTCGTTCCCCAGGGCAACTGCAGCGACCCACAGGTGTCTCAGTGGACATGAATGGGGACATCATAGTGGCAGACTATGACAATAGGTGGATCAGCATCTTCTCACCTGATGGAAAGTTTAAGGTGAATATCACTAAACATCCGTTAGCAAACACTATTATTAACATCCAACATAGTTCCTCTTGCAACTATGTCCCTGTTTGTGTGCAAGTGTCTAACCCCAGTCTTTTCACCATAATATTGGTCATCCATCAAGTATGATGATGACAACAATAAACATGATGATGATGGTGATGATTAGTATTGCTTCTAATTAGTATGCCTCTGTGCACAATTGATCTGTTTAGATTGGTGCAGAATGCCAACTTTCCTAACTTACCTCCAACCTTTGCATATAGTGACATCTGGTGGTATGACTGCCTGTGTGGACACTGTTATTTTCCTATTCTCCAGAAGTTATTGGAAGCTGAAGCTGTTGAAACTATACTGTTTTGTTCTGTACTGTTTCTCTTAGATTTTTTTTAATGATTCAGCATTTCTTCAGCTATAAGGGGCTATACATAGGAATGCATACACCCAATTTATTTTCATCATTCTTTCTGATTAAAGCATAACATGATTCTGATTCAGTGCACTATTGAGCATTGCAGTTAATACAGTACATGGATGCAGTCAGCATGGTTTTGTCTTTTTAAATTTGCATAAAGCCCCGCCATGCAATTCATATTTGATGCAGCTAATACACAGGAAGTTACTGTGCAGCTTTGGCAGCATACTCTAAGCTCTCTACAAATGTGTCTTTTGGTTCTTCTCTGTCCAGAATAAGATTGGCTCTGGCCGCCTCATGGGACCCAAAGGAGTGGCTGTGGATCGCAACGGTCACATCATCGCTGTTGACAACAAAGCCTGCTGTGTATTCATCTTCCAGTCCAATGGGAAGCTCGTCACCAAATTTGGAGCAAGAGGAACCTCTGACAGGCAATTTGCAGGTACAGGACTTGTACTGTAGACGATGCGCCCTTTAAATCATACAATATGGAGATAAAGGCTACTCATGGAGACAAGGAACTCACGGAGAACAGAGTGTCACTGCTAAATAATTTGATAGTGTGTCAGCGGTCTTTCTGTTCTTATAAATAAATACTCAATTTTTGATTCCAACTAAAATGTTCTCATCCAAGAGGAACTGTTATGGAGCGAGCGAGCTGCTTTAGAGTCTTTGGCCAAGAGTCTTGGTCCAACCCTATTCCCTCTCTAACTGGACTGGTTAGCAGTGCTTTCAGTGACCTGCTTCATTCACAGATGTGGACTAGAGTTTCTGGTGGTTATGACCTGCTGTGTGACTTCCCTGTTACAATAAGCTGGTAAAATGATTGGGAAGCAGGAACTTCTGTAGAATTGGGAAGCAGGTGACATCTGTAGAATTATCCTTTGAAAAGACTTTGACTTGCTTCATGTCTGTTGCATCGCTTGTTTTTCTGTAAAGAGCTTCAAACTACTTTGTAAAGATCCAAGCCACTCATGCCTACATTGTAATGGAGTGTGATGTGAAAGAGATGCCAATGTGTTTCGTGCAAAACAAATACACTGTAGATATAGGAAAGATATTATTCATACTTTAAACAGCCATGCAAATAGTGAATAACTCATCCTCTTTAAGAAGTTCAACTTTGAAAATGGCCAGATTTACCAGTGCTTTGGTTCCAGCTTTTTAGATAGGAATGAACTTTTTGCTTTCAATTATTTGATATTTCCCAACATCTTGGTTCTATCTGCACCAGTAGAAATGTCTGATTATGGTCATAGGCTCTCACTATTCTGTTCTTTCATGTCCACTGCTTGGTTCAAAGCTACAGTAGCTGTCACTCGCTGTGTCTCTGTCCTGTCTTGCTATCCTTTGGGGCTTCTTCTCTTTGGAATGTGACATTCAAAAGCTCTGGTTATTTTAGGGCCTTGGTTTCTTTCATGGTTGATGTTGGGGTGAAAGGTTTTGTTCTCTGCATGGGAATGTGTGTGTGTGTGTGTGTGTGTGTGTGTGTGCGCTTGTGCGTGTGCGCATGTGTGTGTGTGTGTGAATGCGTGTGTGTGTGTGTGTGTGTGTGCGTGTGCGTGTGTGTGTGTGCGTGTGCGTGTGCGTGTGCGTGTGCGTGTGCGTGTGCGTGTGCGTGTGCGAGTGTGTGTGTGTGTGTGTGTGTGTGTGTGTGTGTGTGTGTGTGTGTGTGTGTGTGGATACTATAATATGTGCATGTACCCATGTCCCCTGTTCACAGTCTCTTCTCCTGGCTGAGACGAGTGCCCCTCATGGTTTTCGCTCGGCAGCCTCACGAGTCTCACCTCACACTTCTTGTTTGTCTTTTCCCATTCCCTTTTAGAAAAGAGTAGTGCAAACTTTGCACTGGAACAAAAGCTTAGTAAATCTGGTGCAGCCTTCAGTAAGTATGACGTACTGTATGTCCCGTTCTAGCGTGACGTGAAGTGCTCTTCCTAACCTCTTATCCCGCTAATTGTCTTGTGTTGAAAAGCAAAATCACAAAAATCGTGGGTGCCGTGGACCTCTATCAAAGAGGAGATACAGATGTTGAACCACAATCATATTCTGTTGTGATTTTTGTGAAAATAACAAACTCATCTGCCTGTTCTATCTAAACATTTAAGCACAATATTATCAGGTGATGCGAAAGAAAGTCAAATTGCAATCGACATACAAAATGTCCGGTGTTGCAACACATGCAAATAACTGTGGTGTCAATAACAGTGGTGATCATACTAACCTTACCTGACCTCGGCAACTCCAAATGATTTCACAAAGGGTCTGTTGGGTCCCATTTCCTGTTTAGGTCATGTGACCTCTGAGATCATCCTCCTCTCTGTTCCTCTTTGTGTCCCCACAGGTCCCCACTTTGTTGCTGTGAATAACAAGAATGAAATCCTGGTGACAGATTTCCACAATCACTCTGTGAAGGTACACAACATTTTTTTTTCCTTAACAATTATTACCTATGAGCTGAAGACAAGTTTGTGCAACCAACATGATTGAACGACAATTAGTCCTTTCATCAGATGCATTCAGCTTTCAGTTGTCCTCCTGGGTCTTTATAAAGGCACAATGGCAGACATTAGGGAGTTGTCTTATTATCCCGAGGCAATCTTAACAGCCCAAACATGTAGCTACTGTATGTCTTCAGTCTCCCTGCTTCTGTAGGCCTAAAACCACATCAATAGTCTCTCACCAGTTTGGAACTGTTCTTTCTGATCTGTTGTAATTCCCACGGATATGTGGTGGCTGACTACACTGCTGTCTGTGTGTATGTGACACTGTAAGATAATTAGATTATCAAATCAAGAGTTAAGTACTCCTTGCTTTGAGAGTTTATTATTTTATTTCATGTAGATCTTGAACCTGTGTCCTCAGGTGTACAATGCTGATGGGGAGTTCCTCTTCAAATTCGGTTCCCATGGCGAAGGGAATGGCCAGTTCAACGCTCCCACAGGTGTGGCGGTGGATGTCAATGGAAACATCATTGTCGCAGACTGGGGAAACAGCAGGATACAGGTACGTTATGACATGAATAGATTACTGCTACTATTACTACTATTACTACCACCACCACCACCACCACCACCACCATCATTGCTACTACTACTACTACTACCACCACCACCACCACCATAACTAGGCTACTACTACTACTACCACCACCACCATTACTACTACAGTACTACTACTACCAACACCACCACCACCATAACTACTACTACCACCACCACCACCATTACTACTACTACTACTTAATGAATATAATGACAGCAGTTATTTTGCTATGTTGTTACACAGCCTCTAAATTTGTGTTAATTTCGCTAAACAAAGCCTGTTCTTTTGGGGGCCCCACAGGTGTTCGACAGCTCAGGGTCGTTCCTCTCCTACATCAACACCAGCGCCGACCCCCTGTACGGCCCCCAGGGCCTGGCCCTGACGTCGGACGGCCACGTGGTGGTGGCCGACTCCGGGAACCACTGCTTCAAAGTCTACCGCTACCTGCAGTAGGGCGGTGGTGGGCCCCTGCAGTAAAGGGCCCCTCCACTACGGACAGCACGGCCAACAGGCAGGCCGGCCGGACACGACACCTCACAGGGTGCTGGAGTCTCTCCTCTGCTTTCTTAGTTACAGTACAGTGTTTTGCACACTCCATGCAGCCACTTGGATCTCCTGCATCTGCGATGAGGACTGGAGGGACACACAACTACAGATTTTTATCAAGTTACAGCATGTGCACTTTCATTGACTTACTGATGAAGACAACAACAGGAAGTATGTATTTGTCATGGTGGATTGGATTGTAATGTCATCGTTATGTCACATAACCAAAAAGCAATCCTACCAACAAAAGCACAGATGTGGTTTGGAAAAAAATAACATGTTATACAGGTTGCAAAACGTCATCACTGGGGGTTTTGTGACACCCCAGAAATGGTGGACTCGCACCCTATGAGTAGCCATGTTACTGCATCATTCATACCAAACTGTTCTCTTTATCAGTTAATGTCCTGCTCCTTGGGTAATCCAAAGGGCATTTTTATCATATCCTATAACTACAACAGTAATTGTGTAATTGATGTGTATTTGTATCTAAATGCATATATAAATATATCTGTATATACAGTATATGCATAGATGTGTATATGTATATAAACATATAAATGTACTCTACACAGTCACACAGAGCTACTTGAAGGTCCTTACTACTGGTCTATAATAAAACACACTCTTTCACCGTAGAGATTGTTTCTATTGTAGGCCAGTGGCCCTCTCTTTACATGCAGTACATATCCTACCCCCACAGGGTCTGGCCTGATGAAGAGGTCAGATCAGATCAGCCGTGTCAGTGTTTAGGGCAGCTGCGTGTAAATATGTGCTGGTTTGGGCTCGGGACTGGCCATGTCCTGGGTGAAGTACTGTACACTGAAGACACACTAGGCTCTTCGCAACGTCTGTCCGCGGACCTTTGTATCCACGGCCCTCGGCCCTTGTTCCCACTGATCTATAAAGAATGATGGGGTGGCAACAATGGGATAGTCTATCCAGTGTTCTTTATAGATCAGTGGGAACGAGCCGGAGGACCGAGGAAGGAAAGAATATGAAGAGCCCACTCTATAGCACAACATGATGCACATTCAGGCTCTGTGTTGTTTTTGAAACATATTCATCAGAAAGGAGCCAAAAAAGAAAAAGAAGACGTATTATTTTTTGCTTTCTTCCTTTTCTACATGTTCTCTTCTATAAATTATTTTTCTATTCCCCTCTATTTGAAATCGTTTCCTCTCTGCCAAACATCATACCTATCTTGATGGCATATGACAGATTATATGCCCTGCCTATAAGAACTGTTTGCTTTCATGTGTCAAGAAAACATTGCCAAATGTTGTCATAGTTTGGTTGGTTGTACCTGAAAAAATATACAAACATGATTATCACTAGGTAGATGTATGTTTATGTCTCCCTGTATATATTTTCACCATATATATATATATATATATATATTAAAAAAACATATGTTGATTCAGTAATTAAAGTTAACAGTGTGGCAGAAAAAACACACCAGCAATGTGCCAGTATTGTTATTATGATAATTATTATTTATTTTTAACATATCCCACAGTCGTTGTTTTCACAGAGCCTCCTTGTTCTGATATGATTCAATGCACGCTTACCACTGGTTTTGGCCAGGACTTGTTTGAAAAATCTGGAAACAAACAAACAAACAAATAAATAAATAAATACACGCAATTTAACAGATAAACACTGCATTGTGTTCTTGTACAAAAAGCTGCTGGTAGACTAGTGGTAATCCAAAGGCTAACTGCAGTATATACACATATATCCATGCAGGTGTTCCTCTCTTCTTTGCATGTCGATTATGATTTAACCAGCTGTTTGGCCGCAAGTGGTGAACCCTTTGTGAAACTAGCTACCATATTAGACCAGCGGGGTATACTACGAAGCGAGATTTGTCGGGTGTTGAGCACAAAACCAGAAATGAATTAAAATTTGACAGAGGCATTCCTGGTGGACTTCATTACTTTGAATTTTCTTTTCTGTTCAAATTGTTTGCTTTAAACTGTAAACAGAATGGCAAACAACAAGGCAATAACCAAAAGCCTTTGTCTCTGCTTTCTTGCTTTGTAGTATACCCCTAAGGTGCCACTATATGGCACTACTGCTGGGTGCTGTGTTTTATCAGTAGCTGTATGTGCTCAAATAACCTCTCTTATCCGGAGTGTTGTTTCCTTTTTCTTTTTGAACAAAGCATGATAGTAGTGATTGGTCTGGGAAAACACAAGTAATAATTTAACACGGAATCGAATCTGTCGAGAAGGTTGTGTATAGCACACAGAAACTCACTTGAGTGTTCAACTTCCTTTGGCTGATTACCATTGTGTGTAAGAGATTGTATATATTAAACACTTGACAAACCCTTGCTGGCTATTGTTGTGTCTGAATTGTGTTCTGTCATAACTGCCGGACATTGTGAATCAACAAGACAATAGCTCATAAAAGGAAAAATAGTTTACTTGTGTGCCGAATAGCAACCTAACACAGCTCACTTACAGTACCCAAAGTTGTTTTTATCACATATAGTCACCATATGTTTCTCCAGTTAAATTTTATTTTTCAAATCATAAAATTGCCGTTATGGTTCATTACATGTTGTATTTATACTAAAGCAGAATTCTCATACAGAAAAGTTAAAATGTTCACAGTTCAAATGTGCCACCCCATCCCCACCCATTCAGCAACGTTTCTCAATGGCATAAAACGTCCAATAAACCCAATGAGGGGGCACTTACAACACAAAACAGCCATAAAACATAACCTGGAGGAAAGGCTTACAAAACATACAATTCTGAAATAAGCACATTTTAAAGGAAGTAGTGTGCTGGCCCCTTTCACTTGATGTAGGGGGAGAACAGAGATGTGTTTAAGAAAACATGGCAGTTTTGACAATGTGAATATGACCATAAAAACAATTCCCATGAAACAAAGTCAAAGGCTTGTGGCCCCGCAAAACACACACACACACACACACACACACACAAGTGAAACTAGAGGTGCACCAATGGTGTGCTTTTCCTTTCCTTCGGAAGGAAATGTTCCTTTATTAGGCTGTACATTGGTACCTGCAATTAATTTTGTGAAAACAAAACATGGATACCTTGGATATGGATAATTACAGGTTTCTATCCCTTTGTGTAAATAGATACTTCCATTTTTCATTTCATTGACCCAAAAGAAATACTCCTGGGAAAAAGTTTCCTTTTCATAGTTATTGCTACTAAATTTTAGTGTCTTGAAATGTATAGTCTTCCAACAGTTTAACAAATAACTTTATACATGATAAATGGATTTGCTGTACATAGTGTTCTTTCAGATGCCACTAATCTGTATGGCCCTAACTAGATAATCTGTCATATCTGTAATTGAGGTCTGTAAAATCTATCTAGCATGTACATTTGCCCATGGTTGCTAATACAATAGCTACTCATCTTAGAAGATTCAGGAAATAACACCCAAATCAAAAAAACTTTGATAAACGTGATAGAAGGTCATTAGAATTTGGACACGCACACAAACACACACGCACGCACGCGCACACACACACACACACGCGCACAAGCGCACGCCTTGAAACTTGGGAGTAGGAAATGGCTTACTATAAATAGTACTGGTGCACCTCTATCCTAAACACGCCTTGCATCCTAAAGTCATCAATCATTAAGAAACTAAAAGATTATTCCAGTGCCTGCACTTACAAATGTTTGCTTCATGTAAATAAAAGTCTACATCAAACTAAAATATTAATGAAGGGGAAAAAATATACAGTTCAAGAAGTTGTGATAAAACTGTAACCAGGCTTTTGCTTGAAAAGAAAAGAAAACAATAAGTAACATGAAATGAGAAGCTCATATTTAAATTGTGGTAAATAGTGTGCACCACCAGTTATTTACAGTGAGATTTCAATAAGGAATGCATTAAATTACAGGAAAATATAACTAAGGGGTAGCCGATTTATTTGAAATGAACTCTTTAACGTAACAGAAACACTGAAGTCAAAATACTGACTTGCAGTACGTCTACCTGATTGTGGTCATAGGGATACATAGGGATTCTCAAACTCTGGCATGAAAACATCAAGTCCGAAGACCATTGAAATCGTGGCATTCTGGGAATCCAAAGCACTAGAAAGCAACTGCGTCGCTGCCCTGAACAATCCTAAGAGTTTACCACAGGGCAGCCGTTGGCCACAGCTCTCCTCACGTGTAAAATGCGGAGACACGCTAAGTACATCCTTGAGGAGTTGCGCTTGCCTCCTCTGCCTGCGTTTGCGGCTCTGTTAAGCGTTTTAAAAACCCTAAACGGGGTCGGCCGGTGTAATCCCCCCCTCAGTAGTAGTGGCAGATCTGGAGGCGGCTGCCGGGGTCGTTCTTCCCCGGGCTGAAGAAGGGGGACACGGGCTCGTCGAAGTAGGCGTTGAACGCGTAGATGCGCTTCATGGTGACGGCGTCGTAGAAGGCCACGCGGCCGCGGTCGTAGTCCAGGAAGACGCCCACGCGCGGCGAGTTCCAGTAGTCGGCCACGGGGATGCGCGCGTCCTCCTCGTTGGCGTAGAGCCGGTCCTGCAGGCACAGGCTCCAGTAGCCGGCGGACGGCGACAGGTTGACGAAGCCCTTGCGGTTGCTGTACTCGGTGGTGACGCCCAGGTACCAGACGCCCTTGTCGCGCACGTCCACCTCCCAGTAGTGCTGGCCGCTGGAGTACTGCGCCGTGGCCAGCACGCCGAAGAAGCGCGTGAAGCGCTGCGGCACGTCGGCCTCCTGCGAGCGCGTGCGGCCCTCCTCCACCTTGGTGTCGAAGTCGCTGATGGCCAGGCCCGGGTGCGCCGTGTCCAGGTCCAGTGTGAGATTCTGAGGCACTGCGAGAGAAACAGAGAGTTAGATACAGAGACAGAGAGAAACAGAGAGTAAGGTAGAGAGACAGAGAGAGACAGAGGGACAGAGAGAAACAGAGAGTAAAGATAGAGAGACAGAGAGAGACAGAGGGAGACAGAGATGTATACATGTAGATATTTTTCACAGATAGAAGAATTTATAAATATTATATATTATATAACGAATCTTATATTATATAGGTAGAGAGACAGAGAAAGACAGCAGGACAGAGATGTATAGATATTTTTCACAGATAAAAGAATTTATAAATATTATATACAGTATTACCGGTATATAAAGAATCTTATATTATATAGATAGACAGATAGAGATAAGAGAAAGAGGGAGGGAGAGAAGGGAGAGAAAGAGAGAGAGAGAGAGAACAGAAAGAGAGAGAGAACAACAGAGAGAGAAAGACAGACAGAGACAGACAGAGAGAGAGAGAACAGCGAGAGAAAGACAAACAGAGAGAGAGAGAATATTGTAGATGACTAATGCAGTTCTCTGCCAAAAGTGCCATGGCAGGGCTGGTGGCTGTGTGAGGGAGGGGAAATAGAGCTGGATCACTTGGAGATGAGTAAGATGTAGTATTTAGTGTCGAGGGATGGTGTAGGCGCTCTAGACATCCCGCTGTGGACAATGTCCCACTGAACTGCTGCTCTACATTGACTCATTGGACGCAAACTGGACACACAGGCCTCAAGAGATGATCAGCTCAAGCCCCAGAGATACTGGTACAAGTGCTGTGACGCATGGGAGTTCCAAGACGTGAAAAACAAGAAAAAAGGCCGCACTACAGTACGCATAATCACCATTTATTTACACAGACGCGTTTCGGCGTTCTGCCTTCCTCAGTCTGCCTTCCTCTTGTTTTACAATGATAGTTTATACTTTGGTCAGCACTCTAAAAACATTATAAGTCTTGAGTGAAGCCTGCTCCTACCCTTACGAAGTTCGAAGACATGAGCCACGAGTTGGCAGTGGTGCTCTCAGATCAATACCATCTGGACACATCTTGACCACTGTGTTAACGTCAATAGGGGTATAGTGGAATAAAGTCCATTGGGCTCCCATAGACTATACTAGCAGTCTATTTAGAGCAACACTGACGTGCCTCACTTGATTGTTTTCAGGGTGAGCGGTGGGAGCTCAGTGGAATGCTAGACACTCACTTGTATGTAAGACGTGCATCATCTTGCATTGTAATGCTAGACACTCACTTGTATGTAAGACGTGCATCATCTTCTTCCACATGATGAGTTGGAACGGTCCTGTGAACTCGGTCCAGTCCGGGGGGCAGTTGGTGGCCGTCACAGAGCTGCTTCCTTGGAATGGACTATGGGGAGAACAAAAAAGGGTTTTAGTGGATCCTCAGCCAGGCCACACAACCGTAAGCACAAAAGAGCACAATGAATGACTTTGTGAGGGGAGCAAGGTCAGTACCATTGAACCCACCTGGTATACAACTTCCGAATGGCCTGTGGAGACAAAGACAGAAAAAAAAGGATGATTGTGATTTTTAACTCCAAAATAACAACATTGTGCATGACAACCTGAGGAATATACTAACAAGTTACTGGTCAGGAGTAACTGCTGAAGTCAAAAAGAATGCTTAACTGCTGCATAAATTGCTTCTTAAGTGACGTTGTTTTGAGATCAGTGGTTACTCCCAAAGTTACCTGGGTAAGCCAGTAACCTCGCTTCGTAGTATGCCCCTCTGGCTAAACTAAACAAAAATATAAACATAAACAATTGTGGGATAAATTTGATATGTTTCTCATTGTATTAACCATTTACTATAGCTTACTTATAGAATGAACTCTAGTTGCCATCCTGGCCTTAGGAATGTGGAGATAGCCAAAACCCCTGCTGTGGCAATGTGAGGATGGTGACCCCATGGTGAACCCATGGCACACAAACACAAACATGGTTGAGAAGTTCTTGGAAACATTCTTATCTCTGTTAATTACCAGGTGGTTAAAGACTCACTAAAGTGTATCTAGTGATTTTCCATGTGTGTGTGTGTGTGTGTTAAGGGTATAAGAAAGGGCTTCACCCACAGATGTGTGGGCTTGTTACTTTGACTTTCATGTGAGAGTAACATGCTCCCGGTATCGTGAATAAAGCTGCAGTCTCACACCAGTTGTCTTGGAATAATTTTGACCACACAATCAAGGTCACCAGAGCGACCACAATCAAGAAAAGTGCAGTAGCCCGACCTCAAAGTTGGCGGAATCGCTGAGCTGGTTCTGGATGTCTGTGATGGCCTTGTCCACCGATACCTCCTCGCTGCCCACCAGCTTGAGGTTGTCGTCGAGCAGGGCCACGGTGGCCACCTCCTCGGCCTCCAGACTCTCCAGGAGATCGTCCTTCTCGTCCAGGAGGAACTGCACCATCGCTCCCACGTCCTCCTCGATCTTCTCCTTCAAGGCCTGCTTCTTCATCTGCATTCAGGGACAGGAGGTTTTCAAGCGAGCCTCAGAAAATTAGATTGACACAGAATTTACAGCATCTGCTAGAATGAAGTAAATCAATGAGGTCATTAGTTACAGTATCAAGGCAAAGCACATTTTAAAAAGGTAAAAAGGTTCAAAAGTTCAAATGTTCTCTGGAACTTACTGCAAGAAAAATGCCACAAAACATGTGTGATTTTGACAATTGGACACCAGCTATTACACAACAGCTATCATCATCATCATCATCATCATCTGTCCATTAACTCAAAGTGTGACACAGAGGCATATCTCTTGAGTAGACATAACATGTCCTTTGTATGCAGACTACCTTGGCATCATTCTTGGCCTGCTCGTCAATGGCCTTCACTCTGGAACACATCGACTTCTGCCAGTTCAGCTTGATAAGCCTCATCCTCAACTCACTCTGCATACAGAGGACACACCACAGCACACAATAGGTTTGTCTGCAGCCATTTCACAATAGGAAAGACAAAGCAGTCTCTATAATCTGTATTTAACAGATAACTGGTTGTGAGACAGATTAGATCACATGGGTGAGTGCTTGTGACACCACTCCCTGATAACCTACCCTCACACACACAAGCACACATACATACTACACACACACACACACACACACACACACACACACACACACACACACACACACACACACACACACACACACACACACACACACACACACACACACACACACACACACACACACACACACACACACACACACACACACACACACACACACACACACGTGCAAAACATGTTTAACTATCAAAGGCTAGCAACCATTACACTGTTCAACTCTAAAGAATTGATCTAATAATAGGAAGATGGATGTGCACACATTACAGTACATGACCGTTACACTGAAACAGCTACAGCATAGGAAGGACTGGATGCCAAGGCTATTAATTGAATTCCAAGGGGACCAGCCCTGATTCATAGTACGCCTTCACTGTTAATCATCTTGGAAAAAAGAGCTATGCAAATGACTACTTACAACTTAATAAAATGATGTTAAAGTGTAACATTTCTGAGTGACATAGCAATTGGTTGTATTTATTTTGACTCTGGTCACCTGAAGGATGCTAGTCAGTTCAGTATACAGACAAGTCAGAAGAACACTTAGTCCTGAGGAATGTGAAGAAATTAAATGAAGACAGAATCCTTTAAATTACTTAATGAAACAAACTAAGCTGTGATCCCACCTTCATGTCTTCAATGACTTCTGGTAAAGGCGCCACTTCATGGTGTCTGAAAATGATGAATAGAAAAAAAGAAGATAGAGAGTAGTCATATTAAACAATTATTTAACTTTTTTTGGTTTGCAAATTAGCTACAGCTTACACATACAACATAACCAGATAAAAAATAAAAAAAAACTACCCAGTATAAGGGTAGAGAGCGACAGGACTACCATCTCTGTACGACTGGTCACAAAGCTTGATACGATTGATGTGCTTACCTGTGCGCCCTGGACTCCCTGCACACAACGCAGATGGGTTTACTGTCGCTGTGGCAATACAACTTCAGCTCCTCGTGATGCCTCTCACATTTCCCGTCCATTTTTAAGGACTTTGATGGTGCAGCTGGCTTGACGGTCTTCAGACAGTCAAATTCACTCAATTTGTCGACCAAATTCTTGACCAGGTAATTCTTAGTAAAGCTCATCTTGCCAAATACCTACAGATAGAAAACAAAACAGAGATGACGTTAGAATCACTTTCAATTCCATCCAGATGTTACAGAGTATGACAACTAGTGCCAAAAACAGCTTTTGTTGACTTCACGAGAATGAAAACGATTGGAAATGTTTATTTCCCCTCTACAATGTATCAACTTCCAAATTGCTGCAGGAACACTTCAGCACTAACCGTTACATTGTTTGCAATAACAGAGCTTTGACACGTCTGGCCACTGTGTTCGACAGCTCTTTTATCATGACAGCACAAAATAACAAGAAACTGAAAGAAGGAGTGGTCAGCATTAGAGAACACGACATGTCATGTATTAACTTTAACTACCATTTCATCCTATAGCAACATGTAGCGAGCTAGCTGTTACTAACAGCAGGCAACAAAATAACAGCCTCTGCCACATAGCCTACCATTCTGCACTCCGGGCATTGATAACCGATATCATCGCCACCGTTTTCTTCCCAGTGCATAAGGATGCACACACGGCAGAAATTGTGACCGCATTTCAAGATCACTGGGTCGTTGAAATAGTCCAGGCAGATGGCACACACCAATTCCTTCTGCAGCTCCCCTCTGTTTTTCTCAGCTGCAGTAGCCATGTTCACTCGTCAACGCAAGGTGGTGGGAATGCGGGAAGAAAGCGGATATACCAACAGCGTCAGCGAATAGGATTGTGGGATCTTTGGTCCAGGTTTCTGATGCGATTGTGCTGATTGTAACCGAACCACTGACCTAGTCAAAACAATATTAAAGTTTTAATAAGAAAATGACCAGGCTTTCACCATATTGTTAGATCTTACACAAGTAGAAATGGGCTATAACAAAGCCTGTGATGAATAAGTATGTGATGATAAAAAAAATACTACATTCTAACCACTAGAGGGGGCACTTTGTTTTGTTCTGTGTTCCTTAATTATTCCCTGGAGTGGGTCATAGTCCTTGAGCCAGGCCCCATCATTTTGGTCAATCGTCGGTGCCATTCGAGGGCATAACTATCATAGTTATTTTTGACAAGATAGCACCCTAGAATTAGGAAATACGTTATAACATTGTATTGTATTCACCCTCTTTCTGTCTATTATGTCTTTGCAGGGATAGCCTTCCTCTGTGACCCAGAAGAAAAACAGGTTTTGATAGATTTTTTAAAGATGTCTTAATAGCCTACTTATCGAACCCCCCTATGTTATTTGTTTGTTCAATATTATACTTCTTTTATCCCCTTGCAGTGGATATCAGGTCTTCATTTTTCAGAATATGACTTTAACATAAGGATGTTGCTTTACAATTACAGTGGGAATTACAGTGGGATCTTAAGGTATTTGCGATATTGTAGATGTGCCAAGGAAGGAGTGGTACCCCTGGCCTGGAGTGATTTTAAGGCTGCCTCCAGAGATGTGCACTGTGATGGAGTGCTGTTACACTCTGATTACCATTCCAATGAGCCTTGGGTGGTGTTGCAGTCATGATGTACTGTGGGTATGGTAGGCTACACTGTATAGCCCAGGAGGAGTGACTGATCTGATCATCTTAGTTTCTGATTCTGCATGATTCAGTATGGAAAGTAAATATGAAGGTTACAGACAGATCATGTTGTTCTTTATGAAGAATATTTCCCTTTCACCTGCATGTTGCGTCAGTGTGAGGTGTGCATCTATTGAGAGTTAGTGCTGTAAAGTTGAAAAACAGAAACAAGAAATGACTACTGTAGTAGCATTTTATCATACTCATTTCCGTGCCAGATATAAAACAGGAACTGCATGACGGAAGTAAATAGGTTCTGATATGCCAAATTCATGCATCCTTTGCCAAGCAGACGACTTCTCCCCTCCAACTTACAGCTCTGGTAACCTAGTTGTCGGTCCCTCATAGGGTCACAATGCAGTATCATAACAGCTCCAGTGAAAACAATACCAGCAACTCTTTGGGGAACCAGATTGGCAGTACCGTAATGGGCCTGTGTTTTGCTTTGGGCATTCCTGGAAACATAATGACGGTTGTTTTCATACTGCGCCACTTCAAGAAGGACAACTTCTCTCTGCATCTCATGCTGAATCTGGCCGCCTCCGACATACTTCTACTGATGACTGTGCCACTGTGGATCTGCAACCTGCTCAACGGCTGGACACTTGGCTCTACTCTCTGTAAGGGCCTCTTCACTGTTGGATTCATCGGTGTGAATTCCAGCGTGTTTACTGTGACTCTGATGAGCGTCCAAAGGTACGTGGTGGTTCTGCACCGAGACCAGTGGGCCAAGCTGGGAAGGAAAGGAGAGAGGGTTCTTCTGCTGTGCGTTTGGGTGCTGGCGTGTGTCCTATCCATCCCAAATGTCCTCACAGCAGGCACCTTGAAAAAAGGATCCAAACTGAAATGCAGTCGACCGACCCGATCAGCTGAAGAGAAGCTAGCAATTATAGTGCTTGAGTTTATTCTGGTGTTTCTTGTTCCATTTACTATCATAGTCACATGTTATTGTCGTCTTCGTACAAAAGTTCTAAAGTCAGTTTTCGTGAGAAAAGTGAGACTGACCAGACTCATGACAAGGATTGTGGTGACTTTCCTCATCTTTTCATTACCATTTAATCTCTTGTATCCAGTGGAAATTGCATCACTTTCCTTTAAAACATTTGATCCCGACGTCTCTAAGAAGATGCACGCATTCTATATGTCATGCATCAATGCTGCAAGCGGTCTTGTTTACATTAACAGCTGTGTGAACCCTTTACTATATGCCTTTTCTTTCAAGAAGCTTTTTGAAGGTGCATAGAAGCCTAATGGAGTAGTTGGCACAGTCTAAAAATGTTTATATTAAATTGATTTAAGCATAAATATTGAAGCAATGTCAATAATCATATGTTTAAATGATGATGAATAGCTTTTGCTTTTGGCTAAACTTCTCTTTGCTTTGATCCAGTATCAAGTGAACATGATGGGGAGTATTAACTTTTTCAATAACCCTGTATATTTCGTATTGCATATCATGACAAAATGTAAGACCATAAACATTCAGTCAAAACTCTCACACAATGCCAATCATACATTCATCAGACACCAGCTTATACAAAATACTTCCTCTGAAAACGTTTCTTATTGTGTTTCATTGTATTGTTGAAGGAAAGCTCAGCTAATGTGTGTGAATGTGTTTGAATACATTTTAATTGCTGGTTTAAATAATCCAGAGTTTCAGTTTCATCATACTATAGGAGTCCTATTGCTATTTACCAAAAAATAAAACAACAGTTGACCCTTGAACATTACAGTTGAGCCTTGAAACATGCTTTGCTATGGATTGAACTAAACAAGTTGCCCACCAGTAGGCCTATCACTGTTAGGGCCAAAGGAAGTTGTACAACAAACTAAACTTTTAGTTCTTTTTATTGGTCACACTTACTGTACCACATCCTAAAATCATCACACTAATTGGAAGGGTAACATCACACTTCACATTTTAGAGGAAGTGAGAATTTCCTCGCAGACAACTTTAGTGTAAATGATTAGATTACGTCACTACTTTTATTTAATTTATTTATTTGATAACATCACATTTTACATTTAAATCCAACTACTTATAGATTCCAGCTCATTCCTTTGTGTACTGATTTTTAGAGTGTTCAATACTTTATTTCTGAGCCATTCCACATTAATGTTTTGATTTTTAATATATGTAGATTACCTAAGTTAATACTAATGTCTGGTCAATACTTCATGCGAATAGCCTCACTGGAGGTATATTTACTGGAAAAAATACTGACATTCTTATTTTAAAAGAATATTATATGAAAGAAAAGCAGAACAAACGGGGGTTATTCAAAGTAGTCAAATTTAGTGGGTTAGGGGAGGTGGTCACTCCAGGCCCATGGCTGCCTTTGGCTAAATCTATCTTGCTAAATTGTTGTATTTAATGATGCTTATTACTGATTGCTGGGGGGAAAATGCTATAGGCTACTAAAGATGCCGCTGGTCCATATAGTGCAAGCTCAGGTTTGCTGATGGAAAAAATCTTATCTAACAAATGTCCTCACAAAGAGTTACTACCAATGCAATTTTCTAACTCTAAATCTAGGCTATTCTAACTCATGCCTCACATGTGTGTGTGTGTGTGTGTGTGTGTGTGTGTGTGTGTGTGTGTGTGTGTGTGTGTGTGTGTGTGTGTGTGTGTGTGTGTGTGTGCTGTGTGTGTGTGTGTGTGTGTGTGTGTGTTTACTGGGGACAACCTCAATCCATCACAGAATCTACCACTGTCATCACAGAACAACACTCAATTTACACTGGAAAAAAGCACAATTTTATTAAATCATTTAAAAGAGCATGTATACAGGTGCTTCAGTGGTCTGTTACAAAAATGGATCATTGGAAGAATCCGATACCTGACCATTTCCCAACTCAAACACACAATATTTATCTATAAATAGATGTGCATACATAAACATACTTTAAACATACATTAAACCTCAGGTACACCTGGCGCAGACCATAACAAAAACAAAAAAATAAAAATAAAAAATACACTGCTCAGTAAAAAGAACTATATAATATAATATGTCAAAATAGGGATGCAAGGTACATCTTTGTGTGTTCAGATTGCATTGCATAGCAAGCTTAAATGTGATTGTATGTGGAATAAATGTTTATTTTCTCACATGGTTTACATTGCGTCCAATGGCACAAACTCAATAGTTTGACTGTCTACTGATAAAAGTCAGACTTTTTAATAGTTTTATTTGAAATATAGCCATTAATACATTCCAGTATGATTGTGCTTGCAACTCTTCCAGCTACCCCAATGTACAATCAAAAAGTCTGACATATCTGATAACAGTATTTGCACCTTAAATTCAAACCAATTTCTGCACATCCAGAAACTGCAATCTTTCCACTTGATCTTCTGTGGAAAAACAAAAAATCTGACATAGTGTCCTCTAGGGAGGACACGGAAGAAAGGGAAGAATCGAACATCACAAGTGATGGAGGTAATGTGGAACAAGTGTAATTATGTGAATTCACAAATGTCACTGTGACACACAAATGACCACAGAAATCTATACTGTAGCCTAAGAAGACTGTAATGTCATGCTTGGGATATGAAACACCTAGACGTCCAGTTCTATTCCATTTACAAGTACAGTAGACATTTAGAACGTTGTGATGAGTTTATTTGAAATCATTCTGAATATTAAATAAACTTTAAAATAATCTACTCTTCAAGGACACACAACTCACACATACATTAACAATTATGTTTTAGGAAACAAGGGGAACCGTTTTAATGTACTGTGGTGGTCACTTTCTAGACACTAAAAAAATCAATGGTCTTGGAAAGCTCTTTCACTGATAATAGCCTACTTTCAGATATAATTGGTATCCTTTTAAAATCCATATTCATATTATCACAAAGACATGCCACCATCATTCATATCGACCAAAAAGTCTATTACATAATATAACAGTTGTTTACATCTTTTTTATGAAAGAAGTTTTCTTGGACTGTGGTGCTCCGGTAGATTTCTGATCTCAAAGGGATGACTATTTGAGAGGCACTTGCAAAAAGAACAGGGATGACAAGAATATCACAGAGGTGGTTCACTCTCTCTCTCTCTCTCTCACACACACACACACACACACACACACACACACACACACATAAAAAAGACTGTATTTTCCAGTGTCCTATATTTTGTCCATCAAACCTCTGAACTGTTAGCGCTGTCATAGGACTTGTCTGTCACCATCACCGGCTGCATGCTGCCCGAGGGCTTGGGCACCTGCTTGGCACCGTTTTGGCGCGAGCGCAGCACCAGGGCCAGGACCACCGCCAGCAGCACGGTGAGCAGGAGACCCACCAGGGCGCCGGCCACCGTCACCGCCTCCTCCTCCCCGCCGCGCTTGCCGCTCTGCTCCCGGGGCAGCAGGCCGTCCGCCAGGGGCTCGCCCGCCGAGCCTGCCCTCCGGCGGCTGCGGTCCAGGGCGATGTGCATGATGTTGGTGCCCCGGTTGCTGTCCGAGCCGATGTTCTCGGCCAGGGCGGCGGGCACGGCGTCGTCGCCGCCGGCGGCCCTGCGGGAGCGCGAGGGCAGAGCGGGCACGTTGTCGCCCGACACCACCGAGTGGTACTCGACGCTCCTCTTGCCGATGCCGCGGTTGGCGTTCTCCTTGGAGCGCACCGTGTAGATGGTGTGGATGTACCACTCCCTCCCGGCTGCCACCTAGACACACACGTCAAAATATCGGGAAATTCTTATTAAATGCTTAATGGGGCATGAAATCATGATAAAACAACGTATTTATTCCACATTACCAGCTGTCTTTCGCATTTCCCACAGTTATCAGGTATCATTTTGCGAGTTTACATCAGTCAACAGAAGTCTGATGACAGGAGGCATTTTATTTACAGTAGTGCAGTTAAAGTCAGACCTGGAACATGGCGGCCGAGTCCAGCCTGAAGCCATCGGAGCCTGGTTGCTTGACTAGAGACAGGGCTGAGGGGTCATCCACTGCCAGCAGGGCACCGAAGGGGACGTCTCCGAACGACTTGGCCTGAGTCTCCGGCTGAGCTTTATCCTGAGGTGGACGACAAGGCATCACACATGGTCAGACATCATACCATAAATAAAAACAAAACAAAACAAAACAAAACAACACATCTCAACCCGACTGAAGTATCACACTGTGTGTGTGTGTGTGTGTGTGTGTGTGTGGGGGGGGACTTACAATGATCTTGAACCTGTAGAGGAGCGATGGGGAGTCTGCCAGGCAGCCGAACTCAGACTTGCTGGGGTTGAACTTGGGCACGTAGCCGTCAGCTCCCGTGCACAGGAACACTTTCTCAATGCTGCAGTGGAAAGAGTCTCCCAAGTTCTGCACGGGGTCCACCATGACTCGTCCGTAGATCATCTCACCTGAGTGAAGAGAGGAGGTAAACAAACTAAACAAAAGGGTAGCTGGTCTGTGTGCATAAACCGTTTGAAGAATGAAGATGAAATGAAGAAACCGTAATTTATTTTATGACTAAATAACACCAGCATCCAGAAGTCTATGATACAAAACATCTTCAAACTTTTTATATGCAACATCTGGACAAGGATTTTTTAAATCCATTATGTGTGTGCATAAAGGATTTCAAAACTTTTCTGAAGTCTTGAGTTGACTTACCCTCTGAGAAGGCAGCGTCGCTCTCCTGTCCGAAGCCCATGGAACCGTCGGACAGCCAGAGGTCCCTCTTGGACAGCAGGAACATCTGCGTGTTGAGACTGAACTCCACAGCCACGGGGTCACTCACCTGCAGACCAGCAGAAAGCAAAATCAGACCAAGGTCTCATCGGGCTCTGAATCAAATGATTATGCTTCTGTAATGCCTATAGTAAGCATTCCACTCACGCTCCTATGAGCTCATGTTTAATTTCATATTGTCCTTTTTTTTTTTTAAGTATATATTTTGGGTCTTTTTTGCCTTTATTTGTATAGGACAGTGAAGGGTGAGACAGGAAGTAAGTGGGAGAGAGAGATGGGGTGGGACTGGGAAATGACTGCAGGTCGGACTCGAACCTGGGTCCCCGTGGGCGCTCGGACCCGTATGTGGTATGAGCGCTGTAGCCTGCTGCGCCACAGCGCTCCCCGATTTCATATTGTCTTTTGAAAGCAAACTGTGCTATGGGTTTCCATTATTGCAAATCTCATTCTGAGTAATCTAACCACATTGAAAAACTATTAGGCACTAAACTCTGTGTTTTTTTTTACTGGGAGAGCACTTAAAAAGAGTTGGGAAACCCTGGATGTTTCTGGACAGCGGGTCTGGATTATGTGAGGGATTATAACTTCTGGAAGGCTAGGAATGTTGGGCAGGGCCTGGGGTGAGCTGTAGTGTCAGGACCCCGAAGCTTTTCTCCCGTCGTTAGTTACCTGCTGGAAGCGAATGTCCATGTCAAAGGTGATGGGCTCCCTGGGGTTACAGACAGGAGGGACAGAATACTCCACATTCATGGCAGCCGTACAGGGGATCAGCTTCACTGTGTATGTGCCTGAGTAGTCGCGCACCTGAAATACATCATACAGTATGACCATAAGCACACGTCTACAAGATCAAGAGCTATAGCCTGATACAATTATCTATTAATGACAATAATAGAATCCACAGACCACAATGTCAAGTTAATATAAACAGACATACAGTAATTTCCTGTGTATTAGCCACACTGTGTATAAGCCACAAGACAGTGTTTTATGCGAGTTAAAATAAACAAAATCACATTAATATGAACTGCCCCCATGTATTAACCTGAAAGCAGAAGTTTTGCTAAATCAATGTATAAGCCGCGGCTAATAGTTGGGAAATTACGGTAGAGCTTTGGTAGTTAACATAATGCTGTAGAAAATGTGTCATGATAAGATCTTCAAATGTTCCATATGATATGCATTGCATAGCAATATCTATCTATGCTAAAGTGCTGTAGAAAATGTTGAATATGAGCCTGCTATTGTGATTAATGTCGTCTGCAGGACTCCGAAGTAGGTCTCTGAACTGAGGACAAACAGTCTAGACTTCTGAGCTACAGCGCTAGCACTCGATGACAACAGAGTGCAAATTCAGCCACTTGAATAACCCCTGGCTGTCATCACAACTCATTTCTGTTGTAGGATTTGAGAAAAACTTACAGCAAAGTCGGACATGAAGTTCCACTGCTGCACTGGCTGGTGGTATGTGGGCTCGGTCCGCACCAGCGAAAGGTTAAAGGTCAGGCCAGGGTGGTTTATACTCATGACCATAGAGCTGCTGGATGCTGATTGAGAAGACAGATGCACAAAAGGAGATCAATAGCAAACTCATGAAAATACGACATCAATCTTCTTGCACAATGGAGATGAGAGTAGGCATTTTTAATGATCAGTTATGATTAAGCCTATGAATTAAAGCTTTTTTAACTTTTTTGGAGGAGTGCCTTGGTTAATTCATCTATTATCAGAGATGAGAGTTTGTTGGCACAATAAAAAATATTGAACATTTGAAGGTGGTTGAAGTGTTCTACTTACCTCTCTTCTCCTCCCTCTTGTAACGTCCTTTGCCCCCTTTCACAGACAATAAAACAATGTTATTATGTAAGTTTTGAAATATTCAAAATGGCAGATGAAACACTGATGACAGCATGTAACACTTCCAGGGTGCTGAAAACATAATAATCAGACATTCCTAAACCAGAAAACACTGAATATCTACAGTATGTGCTGCCTCTATTATGTGATGTATATAACGTATGTACAGTAATGTAATGTAATGCAATGTAATGTATGCAAGCATACTGTAGGCCTCACCTGGGTGGGACGCTACGAACAGACCCCTGAAGCGGGCCTCAGTGCGGAAGTTGACCACCAGACGGCCCTGCTCATTGATCTTCATGCTGGTTGGGTACAGGGCACCTAGGGGCGGACACAGAGGGGCTCATTCAAATGCTCACATCTCACCGTGACCATCAATGTGATTTCAAGACACAGCAACTTCATCAAAACAATTCCGTTGCCCTTATTTTGTGCTTTTTTAAAAATCAAATCTCTATCAATATCTAAATATTTCCAGCATACTGTATCAGTAAAATCATGTCATGGACAATTTCTGCAAACCAGCAGTAAAAATGTCTAATACGTATACAAATAACAAAAAAAATACATAAATGTATAGTACAGTATGTCAGTGACAACAGCTAAACTATGTTGTTCCCTCCATCCCCTCCTCTCTATCCTCTCCTCTCCTCACCCTGCAGCTCTGCCTGCGGTGGGCTCCCGATGCCGTCCTGCCACAGGATGGCCGTGTCGTAGGTGAAGGTGAGCCGCAGCTCGGACTGCAGGTCGAAGTGCTGCCAGCCGCCGATGCCCACGGGCGAGTGGAACACGTAGGAGACGTGGAGGGGCACGCGCAGCGTCACGTACGACTGCACCAGGTTCAGCACCTGCACAACACACACACGCGCACACACACACACACACACAGTGGGTGAGTGGACATCCAGTCAACAGTCGAGACACATTAATGCAACAGAGTTGGGTTACCCGGTCATTAGCACTCATAGTACAATTCAGCAGAAAAACAGGTCACAGCATGTGGAAATACTATGTCAAGTTTACAGTCTAATTCTTTCCAACAGGGTGTAATTATTCGGAGGCAAAAACATGCACTTTGCATACATTCCAGCACCATATGGATTTCAAAGTTCCCGTTTGGATATATCTCCGGCCTCAGGCAATTCCTCACACTAACAGACCACTCTGTCATGGCCTAACACCTGGTGCGGATGAGATATGGAGTACAACAACTCACAGAATGGTTGTACACCTGCTCCCATCTAATAACACCAGACAGTGAGCAATGGCAGTGCGCTACTGAAACTAACATGCACCTCATAAATAGCACTTTTTGAATGATTGCAAACCAAAGAAATTTGTAAAAACCCTTTCAGCAAAATGTGCCAGTTCCAATTGGTTGCTTTCCAAAGTTCCACTAGAGGTCTCTGTTCATCTGTGTTATGCTGGTAATGGCTGTCAGCCCTGGGGTGGCTATTTGCCAAGTCTTTGCCATAAGAAATATGATTAGCTGTCTTCAGCGATTCCCTTTTAACATCTCCGTTAAATATTCAGCAATGTCACACAGTGAATTAACAAATCTAAAAAAAAACAAACACACACAAGCACTCTGCCAAACAGTGTGATGCAAGCTTTACAACCAGACACCAACGACACTCTATCACCTAAAACCAGAGCTTTGCCTAAAACAACCCCGAAGCAGAATGAAAGGTGTGAACTTGAATTAATCCCCTTGAACTAATAAAACGATATCAATAAATAAACAAATAAATAAAACACTGCCTTCTGGGAACCTCTCTTGAGTTGTTTTCGTCGTAGGTGTCACAAAAGTAGCGGCTGTGTGAAGCGAGTGTGCCTGGAAGAGACGGCCCCCTGCCAGTTGGGTGCCCTCGCTGACAGAGTCTCCCCAGCCCGGTGACACTGATCTGCCCTAATGAACCCACCATGGCCCACTAAGCACACCAAATCCCCACTGATCATATCCCATTTCGCCTCTAACAGCCAAAGGTCAGGAGGGACAATTAGACATGACCTCTACGCAAGAGATGACAAGGGTGTGTGTGCGTGTGTGTGTGTGTGTGCGTGTGTGCGTGTGTGTGCGTGTTTGTGTGTTTGTAGTGAATGAGAGAACACAAAAAACAGAGAACAAAAGGGGAGGGAGGGCAATTAGACATGACCTCTACGCAAGAGATGACAAGGGAATGTGTGTGTGTGTGTGTGTGTGTGTGTGTGTGTGTGTGTGTGTGTGCTTGTGTGTTTGTAGTGAATGAGAGAACACGAAAAACAGAGAACGAAAGGGGGGGGGGCGGGGTAGAAGAGGAGCAGACAGTGGCAGAGTGAAGAAAGGATACTGTATGTGCGGCATCCAGAGAAATGAAATGATGTCTGCCGCCACAACCACAGAGGCAACGGCAGCCCGTGCATCTCTCACCGATCCCCCACAGCACCTGCCGGCACCAGGCACTGTTTACAAAGGACTCGGCGCTCATAACACACCTCTATGATCTGCGCCGAAACAGTCTGCTGACGCGCACCAGAAGAAGTGAAGCACAAAGTGGGACAGGGGACGGGAGAGGCGAAGTGTAATATTCATGAGCTCGCGTGTGTGTGTGTGTCGTCAGAGGCGTTTTTGAAAGCCAGGAGCCACTAGACAACACCATCTGCATAATCATCGTGTTTATGAAAATCAGTCAGCGCTTATTCTCTTACACCCATCCAGAGTGGATGTCTTCTTGCAAGTTGAAAAAATTATCTGATATGGGATAGATGGAAAACATATTAATAATTGATTGAATATGAGCTATCGAGATGCGGAAGGATGTGAAGCACAAATAGATCCTTTCGGATGGAAATGTGGCATTGGGCGTTAGGCACTGATGAGTGGGAGAGGCTTCAGTGGAGTTCAAATTGTTCAAAAGTGTCCTAGAAACAGAATGATCAGAAACAACCATTTTGACATAATGTCAAAAACGCCTGTTCTCATTGTAGCCTAGACATCCGCTAAAGTTCTACAAACCAAGTCGAGACAGCTCACTTGCAATACCACATCACACCATGTGTGGCGCTGTATCAAATAAAATGCAAGTGTATAGATGAGTGCCAGGCGGCTGTGCTCATGACAGCTCTGATCCTATAGAATTACACATTGCTCCTTTATCAGAACAGTAACATAGTTTAAGCTTTAGACGTTTCAAACGATGAAGTCGTCCAGATACCTTGGCGTTGCTGCCAGCCCATTTTTGACGCGCACCTTCCCCTGACACTCACCTGTCCGTCGGTACCGATGGAGCCGCCGCAGTCGGTGAGCAGCTCGGACATGTCGTAGTAGCTGACGAACTCCCACAGGCAGGCCTCCAGGTTGAGGTTGCGGTAGAAGCGGAGCGCGCCGGCTCCCCGCAGCGCGGAGCTGTACTGGTAGGGCGAGGTCTCGCCGATGCTCTCGGGGTTGCGCGTGTCCTCGGTGATGAAGCCGTAGCGCGTGCTCACCTCGTCGTAGTCCAGCAGGTTGGAGCAGCGGTGGTTGCCCACGCGCGTGCCGTCCGGGCTGAGGGTCAGCTCGAAGTTGGAGAGAGCGCGCGTGGAGATGACCGGCAACATACCTGATAGCAGAGAGAGCAGAGGGAGAGACAGATGGAGAACGGGAGGGGGAGGAGAAAAAAGAATGACAGAGAGAAGAAAAGAAAGAACAAGAAACAATTGAGACAGATTTTAAGAAAGAAAAGAAAGGGTGAGGTGGGGATAATGGAAAGAATGAAAGAAAGAAAGAAGAAATAAAAAAGAAGGGAGAGGACAAGTGAGAAAGAGAGAGAGAAAAAAAGAAACAGAGAAAGAGAGGAAATGTTGAGAGGGATTTAAAAGCAGAACTGAGTGAAAGGCAGCAGCAATTTTCAGGGGATTAGTTTCAAATGTCTTGGCTTTAGGTCTTGTGTTTTTGTCATGCTGCCAAACAGCTGGAGGAGGGGATGTCCTCGTCCTCGTCCTCACCATCAATATGGGGCATGGTGACCGTCAGCTTGATCAGGTTGGCGTGCTCGGGATCATCTGCGCCCGTGTAGCGTAGCTTGGCAGAGAATGGCTCCGCGCCAACTGTACCCACTTTACGGGGCTGGCACATGCCTGTGGAGAAAAGGGGGGAAAAAAACAACAAGACAGAGCATCAGTTAAACGATGTGCAGAGGATATGATATGAATAAAAATGCATTTTCTGGATGTGTTCTGGATGATTTCTTACAGAGATTGGGGGAATAGGAGACCATTACAGTAATTACTGTGGGGTCAGGTCACTTAGGATGTGTGCTAGATAAATGTGGCACATAAAAGTGAAGGGTGTGTCTCAGAAAAAAGCGAAATGTTTCAACTTCAACACCTCAAGGTATTTGGTTTTATTTTGCATCAATGATCTATGATCACAGTGGCAGTCACAGCATGAGTCAGAATGTGCCAGAATTTTCCATCTTCAAGTGACATGTTCAGAGGGAGAGAGAGAGAGAGAAAGTGTGTGTGTGTGTACAGTATGTGTGTGTATGTGTGTATTAGTGTGTGTGTGTGTGTGTGTGTGTGTGTGTGTGTGTGTATATATATATATATATATATACAGTATATGTGTGTGTGTGTATATGTATGTGTGTGTGTGTGTGTGTGTGTGTATGTGTACTGTATGTGTCGTGTGTGTGTGTGTGTGTGTGTGTGTGTGTGTGTGTGTCTGTATGTGTGCATTAGTGTGTGCGTGTGTGTGTATGTGTCGTGTGTGTGCGTTCGCGCACGCGCGCGCGTGTGTGTGTGCCTCCTCACCCTCCTCGCGGCTGATGCTGATGACGGGGCTGCTGAGCTCCAGGCCCTCGTCTCCGTTGGCGTTGACGGCGCGTGCCGCGCACTGCACCCGCGAGCCGGCCTGGAAGTAGACCGAGTCCAGCGTGATCATCTTGGACGAGGTGAAGAAGGTGTCGAAGTCGGCCTCGCGCATGGGGCTGGTGACGCCGTCCGGCCCGGCGGGGGCGCTGATGAGCCAGCGGTAGCGCGTCAGCGTGTCGTTGATGTTCTCGCTCACGCAGATGGAGCCCGTCTTTTCGTAGTCGGGGAACCGCGGGTTACAAGCCTGCGCGGGAGAGAGAGAGAGAGCGAGCGAGAGGAGGTGAGAGGGGAAAAAAAGAGAGTAACGTTTAGAAGTGTGAAACACGATTTTAAATCAGAGGAAAGTGCTAAAGCATATCACAAGAAAATTGAAAGGCTGATAGCACCACCACTTTGTCTATCTATCTTTCTCTCGCTCTCTTGTAGGAGCAAATACAGCAGAATACAATATTTACCAATCTAGCCCACTTTTACAGCATATAGGTATTACAGTCAACACATTGCCTCATCTCTACTGTTGAACCATTTCTATGTTTGAATATTATTTTTAGAAAAGCCTTTGCTCTAGTCAAATTGGCTTCATCTAAGATGTTTTCCTCCCAATTAAGGAGAGTCTCTAGGTACCTGTAGACGATATGCAAATAAGGCCCATACGCACGGTGAGCAACATAAAGTACTTCTGCCCCAGTATCATAACGCTTCTCTCGCTTTGTGTTCTCACACACAACAGGGTTTCTGAGTAATCAGTGCTCAGTGCGACAGCTCCAGTCGTGGTGACAGACAGGTGTTTGGGCTGCGGAGAGCGGCTTTTGATCAGCGTACCGTGACACAGACGACAGGGTAGCCGGCGGCGGGTTGAAGGTTCTCCTTGGACCCGACGTCTCTCTTGGTTCTGACGCCGTCGTAGTGGAGCAGGGAGACCACGCGCGGGAGCGACGGGAAGGTGACGTCCGCCATGCTGTTGGTCTCCTCGATGTAGACGATGGCCTTGGTCATCTGTCGAACAAAACACACCGGGGAGTCCAGTCAGTGCCAGACATCACACAACAGGCGAAGTCGGACGGATTGATGCTGGGTTGCGTGTGCTACAAGGTTCAGCGGAGCCTGAAGTTATCTGAGTTCAGTTCATATGCAAAATGTCAACATGATTTAACACAACAAGCGAGCAAATTCCCCACAGTTTGTACTTTTTTTTGGAAATAAACATCGATTGTGGGTTATGTAAACTTGTAGCATGCTGAATAAATAATAACGCTTGGAGGTCGCGGGAATAATAAATGTTCTACCGATGTGGGAATCTATTGTTCTAAGCAAGTAGTTGTTCTAGGCGTCTGTTTTTTCGAGGAGTGGCGCTTCTATAAAAAGCCGATCATTAGTAAGAACAGGAGGAGCACCTCAAGGGCAGAGAGTGTACAGTAGCAGAAGAGCTGAAGCGCTCTCCGATACGAAACGTAAAGTGGGATAAAAGTCTCCTCGCTCACCTGGACCTCAGCCACCATGTTCTCGTCGGGTTTCAGGTGAACCGTGAAGGCCTCCCTCATCTCCCTCACGCCGTCGTACAGCACCTCCACCTCCACCACGTGCTCCTTGTCGCCCTGCTTGAACTCAATGTCTTACACACAAAACACAAGACAGCAGCATGAATCTCACATACATACAGTCAGGCTACATTATAGTTCCATTCTATGCATCTGAATGCATATGTGCTCTATTATCTGTGAAAGAAAAAATCACTTTTGTGCATGTTTGTGGTAACATTAGTAAGGACATTTAGGCTTGTATCGTGTATTACTGATTTAAATATTATTAATGTTTATTTAGGGATTTAGCTCTGAGGTTCCTTGCCCTCTGAGATGATAACATTAATAAGGACATTTAGGTTTGTATTACTGTATGTATTACTGAGTTATTAATAATGTTTATTTAAGGGCTTAGCTGTAAACCCCTGTGGTTCCTTACCCTCTGAGATGGGATGGTAGTCTTCTCCAGATGTGGCTGACCCATCCTTGGTGTGCACTCTCACCACGGACACCTTGGAGGTGTCTCCGACTCGGAGCACGGGGATTTTGACCAAGGTCACCTGACCGGCCTCCTTCGGCTCATTCACGCTGAACTTGATCTCTCCCAGCTTGATGATGGGCTCTGTGGAGACGCAGGACACAAGGAGGTCAGGAGAGTGACCGATGGCCATGACTGCTAAATATCACAAGTCTCCAACACAGTAGAATATTGAACTCTTTAATAGAGCTCTACATAGAAATGATTTAACACTAATGGGCCGTTCACATCTAGAACGATAACTTTAATGGCAACAGTAATATCAATAGTGATAAGAAGCTGACAGCCAATCAGAATCCATGAATTATACCCATCACATTTATGAGACGCAACATGAGGAGAGATGTTCCTTATCATTGGTCAATATGGACACTTTAATCGCTATGGCTATAGTTAACTTTATAGTGATCATTCTTGGTGTGAACGACCCTTATCTCTATATCTATGTATGGTAGAATGCTGTACTATGCTCGTTTAACGGAGTGGAATGTGAGCTCTTACTGTCGTCCGAATCCTGGATCTTGACGAGGGCTTCCTCCAGAGGGCCCACACTGGCCCCGAAGGGAGAGTTGCTCTTCGGCGTCCCCAGCCGCAGTCTTAGCTCTTCCTCTTCCTCAAAGAGTCCGTTGTCTACCAGCTTCAGCACACAAGGCTTCTCCGACTCACCTGGGTGCGTGGACACACACACACACACACACACACACACACACAAATACAGAGAAAGATGTGTCAGTTTTAAACTAACTCTCTGTCAGCATGATTGCACAATTCAATCATAACAAGAATAAAATCGCAATTGAAAGATAGAAGTCGCTAGCTCTTCACATTAAAGTTTCAACACTTCATTATCACTTTGAATGCTCTGAATGCATTTTTCCCCCCATTGTGAACAAATTTGGAAGAAAATGTCCATCAACCTCAAGGCGAATTTTAAAGTGGCTTGTGGAGACTTACATACAACCCACCATCACACACACACACACACACACACACACACACACACACACTCTCTCTCGCTCCAGCCCCTGGCCGTGTGGTGACCGCACCTGGCAGCGACCGTACACAGTGACTGTTGTGCGTTACATACACAACCCCCAAACCCTCCCCGACCCCACACACACACACACACACACACTCTCGCTCCAGCCCCTGGCCGTGTGGCGACCGTACCTGGCAGGAAGGTGACGATGGAGCCGTCCGTGTTGGGCCTCTCCTCGAAGTCGTCCACCACCTGCGCCGAGCCCTGGCGGGAGTAGCAGCGCACGCTGGAGGTGAAGCTCAGGTCGCCGCTGCGCTTGACCACGGCCGAGATCTGGCCCGCGCTCTCCTCGCCGGTGTACAGCGCCTGCGCAAACTGCATCTTGGGCACTGGAGGAGCAGAGAGACAGCAGAGGAAGGGGTCAAACACGCTGAGCTGGAGTGCAATATTTTGGGTTGTTTTGTAAAAATGCGGCTTGTTGGCTGCATGCGTGATCTGATGTTCATTTTCATAATGCGATTTGAGGGAATCGTATCCGGAACAGATGTCAAAATAAGTCTATAATAGCATTCATCTCGGTTTGTGTGTGTGTGTGTGTGTGTGTGTGTGTGTGTGTGTGTGTGTGTGTGTGTGTGTGTGTGTGTGTGTGTGTGCGCGCGCGCATGTGTGTAGACTACACTCACAGTCGGACACAGAGTCGTTGATGGCCACCATGGCCTTGCCAGGCTCTCCGATGACACCGTTGAACGGCAAACGCAGCACCAGCTCAAACTTCTCCGTTCCCTCCAGCGCCGGCTTGCCCAGGTCATCCAGGATGGTGACTCGGAACGTCTGCATGTTGACCCCCGGCGCAAAGTCCAAGTTCAGACTGATGCCCACGTAGTCCTGACCAGCTATGTTTCAGCGACAAACACAAACAAACTTTACAATAAGCACATATCAGCCAAGTTTGGAGAGAGATGACAAAGTTAGTCCGACACAGCGCCACAATTCTTCATTCCTGTTCTCCCTTGAGAGTGTGTGTATCAGAGAGAGAGAGAGAGAGAGACAGAGAGAGAGAGAGAGAGAGAGAGAGAGAGAGAGAGAGAGGGAGAGGAAGAGTGAGAGATGCTGCTGTTGCATTTTTCACAGGATCAAAAATCCAATCACACAGGAGGGCTTTCAGCTTCCCCTGCCCGGTGCAGTGCAGAGAGTTGCAAGTGCCATAAAAAAGGATTAGTCGCTCAGCTCCAAGCACTGCAGAATCATTGGGGGCACAGAGGATGGCCACAGAGATGGATGGATGGAGAGAGAGAGAGAGAGAGAGAGAGAGAAGAGGAGAGAGAGAGAGAGAGAGAAGAGGAGAGAGAGGGAGAGGATGGCCACAGAGATGGACGGAGAGAGAGAGAGAGAGAAGAGGAGGGAGAGGGAGAGGATGGCCACAGAGATGGACAGAGAGAGAGAGGAGAGAGAAAGAAAGAAAGAAAAAAAGAAAGAAAGAGAGAAGTTGCAGACTAGCAGAGACAAGCTGATCTGTTTCCAATGCAGCTGACTGATAGAAGTCTAACTTATATGGTCCAGATTAATCCCCATCCACACTCCAACGTATTGACATCAAGTGAACCCAATGTATTGACAAATACTTTCCATGCATGAAATTATACTCAGGGAGAGGTCCGCTTTCCAATTCACTGCAATGCGGGAGATTAATTGAGCTATGGGTAACAATACAAATACATGGATTTTCTTGAAGGACAAAAAAAATCTAACGGGCACTGATCCAGGATCTGAGTGTACATATAGCAAAGGACAAACCATGTGGGTGGGGTTCAACAGATAATCATCCCTGCCTGTCTGTTTCCGTGCGCTTTCTGTTTATGAATACATATCAGTGACCGAATGAGAAGTGTGTGGGCAATTCTGTGTGGGAAACATAAGCCTATTAATGCCCTGAATTAGACTGACAAGACAACTTTGTTCCTCTCACATAGAGGAGCACAGGCACGGTAGTCCTGTGATTCCTGTTCCTAGGTGGTCCAAAAAGATTAAATTGCTTGTGTCACAGGGCACACGGCGGTCCACTTTACCTTCGGCAGAAATGGGGTCAGTTTTCCGCGACCGGACAGTAACAGCAGCCGCTTTGGAGAGGTCCGTTCCTGTCCTCCAAACGCGCACTTCCACGTAGCCAGCACTTTCATCCACAGAGTAGTCCATCTCCCCGAAATAGAACACAGGAGCTGAAAAGAGGAGAGAGAGAGAGAGAGAGAGAGAGAGAGAGAGAGAGAGAAAGGAAAGCAATCAAAAAGAAAGCATGATAAAGCATGCACTACTATGCTATCTTGATCAACTTTACTAGGTCACAGAGAAATACGTTGTAGCATAATACATTTTTGTCATAAACATGTTTACGTGTAGAAATATTTCAGCAATCTTTAAAAATATAAGACCCCATAAATCGTCGACATCAATTGTTAACTATTTGAAGTGCTATGCTATTCTGTGGGATTCTCAACAAGAAAACATGACACAAACTATGAGTCAGTGGCCTTTAAGCAGATACTTAAACATGCAGTTTTATCATTTCCTTGGCACAGCTGGATTCAGTTTCCATTCTAAATCTGCAGGATAAAAGCCTTTGCCAAATGGAGAGACACTGAATCTAAATGCAAATGACAAATGACGAGTGTCAGATGAGAATTTCTTGCTACGCTTGCGTTTAATTAATTCAACTGGTGTTGCATAATTTTGGCTTCCAGTGAGATATAGCACCATTAACATCGCTAAACAGGGAGGCAGCTCATTTGAACAGTTACTGCTAAACGTCCCATCTCCCCGTCCACTGACTTCTCCCTAATGTCGCATA
>NC_084998.1:11055253-11065253 GCF_963854185.1 Sardina pilchardus
TGTGTGTGTGTGTGTGTGTGTGTTTCTACAAAAGTATGTGTCTGTGTGCTTGTGTCTCTGTATGTCTGTGTGCAGTATGTAAGTGTTAAGAATGTCCCTTAATTCTATAGGATGTGAGGAGAAAATAGTAGTTCAAAAATGACATGTCACGTGAGAGTTCAAAGAGTATCCTTCCACACCTCCCCCCTGCAGTCTAACCTCTATTACAAGGGACTATTTTATCTGCATTACACGTCTTCATTTAGACGTCTGGTGAAGGAGAGGAGACCTGCCAACAGCCTAATTCTCCCTCACATCATTTTCCCACCACAACAAAGACTTTTCAAGGTCCACTGGAATGGAACACAGATTCACACACATACATCTCACAGTGACACACACACACACACACACACACACACAAACAGACCTACACGCACACACACACACACACACACACACAGACACACGTGCGGAGAGAAGATTTTTTTGTGTTGTCTGTGAGGTGTAAATGAAAGAACCTGATGAGTAAAAATTGAAGCTATTCTTTTTTTCGGTGAGCGCAAATCAAATGGATTCTTTTTTGGAAATGTGCATCTTGAAAGCACACAATTCACATTAAAGCCTACAATAGATAAAAAGAAATAGAAAGAAAAATACTTTTTAACTGGAATACAATGAATCCTTTCACCGAAAGGAACATAACATCCTTTCAAAATCCTTCCCTTACAAGCCTCAACCAGACAGACACAATTGACTGTATTGTATGAATAACAATACGGTCTAAATGTTGTTTGTGAGTTGCCTATGGCCTTCTTCATCTCACGCTAAATAGGAAGTGAATGCAGAAGCTCCCCGGATGGGAATCGGCACAGACCTTCGATTACCTTCAGATATGCTCTGATTATGGTAGTCGGACAGCCTTGTCTAGTGGTATGATTGTCTCTGAGTTTCCTGATATGATGTGATTAACAGTGACAGGAGGAGATTTCCCCAGTGGCGCCCCCTATGGTGTAACTTGAGAGAGAGCGTTTACAGGGGGATAGAGTATCAACTCTTCAAAAATGGATGTCAAAAGAACCACTTCCACTCTTCCTCTTACCTGCCAGTGTAAGTGCTTCATGAGGGGACTGAATTAAATCATTCACGAGTGAGATGTTATCTATATGCCCCAGCAGTGGTGTTCCTGAACTAAACTGGCTAAACTGAGAAACCAAAGAATTGCCAATAGAAAAAGTTACCAGAGTTTTCAAGAAGCACTCATCGTCATACAACATCTACCTCACAAGACGTTTTAGTTACTCTGGAAAGAAGTAGGCCTATCTGTTAAGTGAATACTTGTAACTGTAACTTGTAACTTCCACTGTGTGTGTGCTGTGTGTCTTCACTAATTCGGTTAAATTGGGTTAAATGCAGAGAAACCAATTTCCTTCATGGGATCAAAAAAGTATATATTCTAACTGTAAAGGGCCACTGACTTTTGATCTGATTTAATCTGTACTCATTCTTCTTCAATCAGGACATTTCATGTCTCTGTTAACACAACGGCACTTACCGTCATCACTGTCGGGCAGGATGGTGATGCGGGCGGTGGAGAACTCGGGCCCCAGGCGTCCGCCCACGGGCATGCTGAGGGTGACGTTGAAGCTCTCCTCGTCCTCGTAGAGCGAGTCGTCGATCACCACCACGCGGCACAGCTTCTCCGTCTCGTCCTTGTCGAAGCGCAGCAGGCTGCTGGGGTCCTCGGCCCGGGAGATGTAGTCCGAGAAGGAGAGGACGGAGGTGGGCACGGTGCCTTTGGCAGTGCCTGCGCAGAATTCAGTTCCGAATTTGAATGTTATTTTTGCAACTCGACAGCTTCTTAGCTATTCATTAATCTCAACAGCCTCGTTCTTTTCCCGAATGGAGAAAAAAAAAACACAAGAGACCGTCCTACAACTAAAATTTTAAGTGAGTGCACTTCAGACTTAATTATTTATTAGAAATGCAGTGCATTTCACCACAGATTTGTTTCAGTCCTGCTTCATGTAGAACATGTAACACTTCATCATTTTGGCCAGAAAACACACAACTCAGGCCACATTCATCGACTGCATCGTCCAACCACTGAACGACAAAACATCCCCGTCTCTATTTCCGCGGTGGCTTCGGGCGGAGGCGTTGTGGTACCTTGCAGCGTGTGGCAGACCACCATGAGCTCCTCACTGACATCGCCACTGCGGTGCACCGGAATGAGCAGCTCGCCGACGTCCTCCTCGATGGCAAAGGTGGCCTGGGGGATGAACACCGTGGACTCTGTTTGGGAGCAGACACAGAGACACATGTAAGGGTTTTGTTTCACAGCCATCACATCCCAGAAGAGACAATGCCTAGGGTGTTTTTTTTTAAAAGGCATAGGCATTTAATGTAAGTCTGAAACCATTCCCCAATTAGAGAAAAACATCTGGAAAGGCACAGTTTTTGAAGGCAGACTTCAAAATCAGGGACGCTGCGACACTGATGTTGCTGTGCCACTCGCTGTTGTGCTTTTACAGCACGACTACATCAGCATCACACAGACTATGGCGTTCCTGTGAGGCCCCGTATCAACCAGATTGGTGCCACGGCGCACAAAGAGAAAGAGAGCCTTTCTGCCATGACTACATCTAAATAGCCAAGGTCACCGAGGAGTCAACATCACACGAGACTTTTTATAGAACAGTCGAGTGATGGCAACAGAAACCCGCAACCCGGGAGAGAGTCATCTATCAAAAGGCAGAAGTGAGAACTCCGAGATGCTCTCGAAACAACAGAGAAATGCACACACTGTTTTTTGTTTTTTTCTTTCTTTCTTTCAGACAGGCACAGTGGGACCAATAATACAAAAAAAGAGAATGAGAGAGATGAAAAAATAAAAATAAAAATAAAAAAGGGAAGAAAGCAAACAGACTGCTGCTCAGCCCCACTTGTCCCAGATCTCTGTGAGTGAGTGTGTGTGTGTGTGTGTGTGTGTGTGTGCGTGCATTCATCATCTCTGATCCCTCTCTCAAATCTCTCCTCCACTTATCACAACGCAACTGGCCGCCCCTCTGGCAAAGAGCACATAATCAGAGATAGACAAGAGAGGAAGCAACCGAAGTGGGGGAAGAAGACAACAGAGAGTGTGAGATAGAAAGAGAGAGAGAGACGGAGAGAAAGAGAGACATGCAGAGAGGCACAACAGAGAGAAAGATTGAGAGAGAGAGAGAAAAAGGGGAAGGCAAGAGTAAAAAAATACAACGCAGATTAAAGAAAAGATCAACGAGTGGTAAAAGAGAGAGAGAGAGAGAGAGAGAGAGAAAAAGAGAGAGAGAGAGAGAGAGAGAGAACAGATCATATCTCGGAGGCCAGAGTGGTGTTTTTATACATATGGGGGGGTGAGGGGCGGAGGGGCACAGAGAGAGAGAGAGCTGCAGTCTAATCCAGTGAACTGATCTCTGCTGCCGCTCAGAAACCAGTCCAAGCCCCTCGGAGCATCGATCGGACACGGACGCCACACACTCCCCCCGCTCCTCACCCACAATGTCCACCTCCCTCCAGAGTAGCTGGACCTCACACCTCACAGAGCGAGAAGCACCATTTGGCACCGCGGTCTCGGGCCACTTTGACTTGTTCTCGGAACTCTTTTTTTCCCCACCTCTCCAGACTCCATAATATCCCGACTCCACTACCCTTAAATTCACACCGCTTCAGCTCGAAAAAGAAACAAGTAGCTGCCCCGTTGTTTCGTTTCCTTTTGTCTCATCCCTGCAACACCCGTGGCAACACAAAAAAAGGAGGCTTGTCGGGCCGCTAATGTCACCCAAACAGGAAGACAACGCAACCCCCCCCCACGAGCCTGCCTCTTCTTCTTGAGAGTCGACCGCGCCCTGCGTCCCCCCCCCCCCCCTCTCTCTCTCTCTCTCCTCCAGAGCGCTGGCAGCGCTGTAAGATATTCATGAGGGTAGATGCCATGACTCACAGACAAGCAGGTCAGAGGGGCTCTCGAGGGGCGCCGCCGCAGCCACAGCCTCATCAAGCATTTAAACACTAATGGCTCTGAGTGTGGCGCTGCCAGGGCCATATGAGGGGGGCTGGCATGAGGGGGCAGGGGCACTGGGGGTGGGGTGGAGGGGGCCTGGCATGAGGAAGCAGGGGCACTGGGGTGGGGGTGGGGGAGAGGGGTGGTGGTGGGTGAGGCGTTGGAAGGCTGGTGCTGGAGGGCAGAGGAGAGGTGGCCTCAGTGGATGGATGGATGGATGGATGGAGTGTGTGTGTGTGTGTGTGTGTGTGTGTGTGTGTGTGTGTGTGTGTGTGTGTGTGTGTGTGTGTGTGTGTGTGTGTGTGTGTGTACGCATATGTGTGTGTATGGGTGTGTGTGTGTGCATGCATATGTGTGTGTATGGGTGTGTGTGCACGCATATGTGTGTGTATGGGTGTGTGTGTGTGTACGCATATGTGTGTGTATGGGTGTGTGTGTGTGTGTGTGTGTGTGTGTGTGTGTGTGTGTGTGTGTGTGGAGGCAGCGAGTGGCGAGGCTGGCAGAGTGGTTGTCTGGTCCAGGCTAGAGGTGAAACCAGCGTCTCTCTCTCTCTCTCTCTCTCTCTCTCTCTCTCTCTCTCTCTCTCTGTCACAGATGCCCCACCACCACCACCACTTCAACCACCACCACCCACCACTGCACCACCACCACCACAGCACCTCCTCAGCGCCTCCTCCCACTGGGGCTCTGCCTCCTCTAAACAAACCTTTCCATGGCGCCCCTAATGAGCTCACTGGGGAAGATTTGCAGAGAGGCTCTTTTCTAAGGGAGAAAAAAAAATCCCTCTCATACTATAGAGAATTTGCCACAGTGAGTGTGCATGAGAGCGAGAGAGCACGAGAGCGAGAGAAAGAGAGAGAGAGGGATAGAGAGAGAGAGAGAGAGAGAGATATGGGAGTGTGAGGTTCTCCATTCAGAAAGCAAAGTCTGAAGTGGAATTGTTTTGGGTATTATGTGCACTTCATAATTGCCGTGGGATGGCAGAGGAGGGCAAACAAAACAACAATGAAGAAATATCAAATACAATAAACAAGAGCCTCTGGTTATTTCTGTGAGAGGACTCTAAATTTGCTTATCAACTCCAAAATAGGAGGCTCTTCTCTGTCGAGAGAGAAAGAGAGTCGGCCCCCGAACATGACTTTTACAGCCTGTGTGTCATTACTGTGGCACAGCATGCGGGGGAGAGAGAGAGAAAGTATCTGTCCATATTATATGTGTGTGTGTGTGTGTGTGTGTGTGTGTGTGTGTCTGTGTGTCTGTGTGTTTCCAATCCTATAACAAAATGATCCACCGGCAGCTTAATGACTGACGGTCTGTCTGTGTGTGTGTCTGTGTGTGTGTCTGTGTGTGTGTGTGTGTGTGTGTGTGTGTGTGTGTGTGTGTGTGTGTGTGTGTGTGTGTGTGTGTGTGTGTGTGTGTGCTTATGTGTGTGAGATGTGAGTGTGTGCCCACGCGTGCACGTGTTTTGTTTTCGTCTGTGGCTTGGGATCCCTGACAGCAGCGGGGCTGATTACAGCCAGGGCCGCGCCGGCTTCATTAGAACAGACACCCAGAGATGCCAGGGCTGGCTGCTAGCATGGCCTCCGTATTCTCCTCAAATTACATCAACTTCTGCATCCAAAGCCTCCCGAGGGGCCCCCGTGCTCGTACTATACAACCTCCCCAGTTCTTTTCTGTCTAATTACAGACGCAATTACACTTGCACTCTGTCTCCAAGCCGGGCACCTTTGCTGTTCACCAAGAAAACTCAAAAACGAAAAAGAACACGCCGGTCGTCCACTTCACAAACTGGCCGTTTGAAACGAAACGTAAATGAGGGCCTTAGAAGAGGAGGAGCGGAGTCTGAGACGCAAACACAATGCTGGGGTCTCTTTAGCGCCGGGTTTTTGATGAATGATTGATATGGCGCTGGTTGTTCTGAGGCGCTCAAGTGCGCCAGTGTCTCAGCAAAAAGCTGTTCGCTGACACTGTTGGAGATCTGATCTGAGATCTGAGGCTGTCAAAGTGCTGGGGATGGCATCTTCATCCAGCGCACTCTCCATTCCGTGTCATGTGAGAAGAGACATTTGAAAGATAAAATAGAAAAAGAGAGATGAACATCAAGAGGAGCTTTAAAAAAAAAAAAAAAAAAAAAGAGTGAAAGTGGCGTGCCAAACAACTTGCCAAAATACCGTAGTCCCACAGCGCCTGCACCGTGGAGACTTTAGTATCGGCCTCGGAATGCTCTCTGCAAACCTGCTGTTCCTGAGAACTGTACTTCCTGTAAAGCAACACTGCACAACTGTACTCTGTTCGTGACACACCGACGATAACGGGAAATGCTCACCATCGCCCGGGTCCACGATCTCCACGGCCGACGTCGTCGGGAACTCCAGCGCGCCCATCACCGGCTCGGAGAGGGCCACCTGGAAGGTCTCGGACTGCTCGTACTTGCCGTCGGGGAAGACGCGCACCTTCCAGGCGGCGCGAGACTGGCCCGGGTTGAACTGCACCTGCTTCTGGGACTTGCCCTTGAAGTCCTTGTCCTTCTCGGCGGTGCCATCGATCGTGCCAATGCCTGCGGAGAAGAGAAGGAGGAGAAGAGAAGGAGAAGAAGAAGAAGAAGAAGAAGAAGAAGAAGAAGAAGAAGAAGAGGAGGAAGAAGTTGTAAGTTTTATTTTTTATTTTTTGCTGATGTGCACCGCAATTTAGTGCGCACAGTGGGGGAGGCCGCGGAGCCATTTTTCCTCATTTAAAGCAGCAAGGCCGAGGGGAGATGAGAAATGAGTTTGTGCGTGTGAGTCATTTGAAAAGGCATATTTCTAAATTTACTGTGAAGGATTACTTTAAAAATGTGGATTTCCCAGAGGTGGGGGCGCGTTAAGGGAGGGGATGTGTGAATAACTTTGGCAAAACTCAAGCTCAAGAGCATCAGTGCACTAATATTGGGTCTCTCACCAGACAACATAACACGTAACGGGTTCTCACCGAGAATCATGTACCTCTGCGCACCTATTTTGATATTTTTTCCATTCTCTTGTTTCTCTTTTTCCTACTTTTTGTCATCTTCTTTCCCATTATACTCTATCTCTCTTTTTCTCTCTCCCAAGGGGTCTCATCCCAACCATTTGGACCCTGCTTGTGGTTTTCTCTCTCTTGCCACGGTTGTCATATTAAAGCTCTGGGGGGACTTAAGGCCTCGGGTTCAGTGCTGTGCCTTGAGACATTCGCCATTTTTAATGACACTATAAATAAATAGAATTCTAATAATGAATTAAAGCTCGACTTGGTCTTATCTTATTTTTGCACACGCATGCTTGCATGCCGCTCCCTAGCACAGCACAGCACGGCACGGCACGGCACGGCACGGCACAGCACAGCACAGCACAGCGAATGCATGGCGATGAAGGTGAAGATGAAGATGTTCGGAGAGCTCTGTGGTGGCATGTGAGCCACTTGAGGGGCTCCCCGAGGCCATGGCAGGGAGGATGGGGGGGTGTGTGGAGGTCTGGGGGGTGGGGGGGGGGTCACCCCGGAGGCTCCTCAGCCAGAGCCAGGCCAAGCAGGGGTCCCCCTCATGGCTGGGGGTACCTCTGTCGCACCTGCCCATCGGCGTTTGATCACGGCCACATCAAGCCTCGACAGCTGGCAGGGTCCCTTCTGGCGTCGCCGCGGAAACAGCTGTAGAGAATTAATACCCCGCGTCCCGCGCTCTATTAAAATGCAGAAGTGCTAAGGCCCAGGACTCCCCACACTAGACTCCAGGGGTGGAAACTGCAGCGGAGCTCGCGATACGATACTGTCTTAATATACTGCCCACGATATTGATGGTATCACGGTACAGCGATTCTGCCACATTTGTTGCATTGCAAGACAATGAATGTACAAGAAAGTGTACTGAAGTGGAGGGTAGTGATTCTCTGGGAAACCATAATGGCTCAGTAAAATTATCGTTTTTAATAGGGTACTGTATATGGACAGAAGGCTGTTCAGGAGCTCATTGGTTTCCAGTTGAGCATTAGCTTTATTGTGACTGCATCTTCTGCTATATTTTGCTCCTTACGTTTCCACTCCAACACTGAAGATATGGTTTGCCCAATAATAACAATTTCAACACTAATGGATTCACTAGGTGCAACAACCAAGCGGGTCCGTGTAGACACTAATTACATTAACAATTGTGGCAGGTTCAAACACACCTGGCTCCACTGGAAACAAATGAGCTTGTGAACAGAGCCTATCCGTGCATATAGCCTATTGTCTTCAGTTGCATTACGCGAATGTGCCGATATATGCCTTGATAATGATTAAGGGCCATGAGCAGAAATATTGTGATATATTACAGAATATATTTCTGTCCCACTTCTACAGCACATTGCCTGCTGCTACCTTGCTCCATGTCACCATTTCACACAACGGGCAAATTACGTGTTTGAGGATTTGAGGGCTTGTTCTGCACTACTGCAAATTTATGCTTAAGCTCAACCAATACTGTACAAGCAAACGGGAAGAAATGAAAATTCAGTCTCCGGCAACACATTTCCCCCCCCAAAAACTACAAACACGAGTGGCAGATCTGCTCACTAGCTGAGAACATGCGGTGATTTGGATCAAACATTAATGTAAAGTATAATTTCTCGACTAGATCCTCCTTAGGAGGGATCAATATTGGAGCCAGCCTTTGGTAGCTTCACACAGACACATCTCGGCTAAGGCCTCACTGTACACATCACCCTGCAATGCAATCCAAATAATGAAATTCAATGAATGAAATGAGAAGTGAGAGAGGGAATCTTCAAAGGAAATGCCCCCTCCAGTTGGGGGGGAAATGATGTAGAGAAACAAAGATAGAGGGGAGAGAGAAAGGGAGGGAGAGATGGAAGAACAGACCGACAGAGGGAGAGAGAGATACACAGAGCGAGGGAGAGAGAGAGAGAGAGAGAGAAGAAGAGCATGTTCTTTTTCAATTCTATCTCAAACTCAGGCGGGGGGTGAGGCTCCATCGATAACAAGTTTAGCCTCCGAGGCCCCGGAAGGTGAGAGAAGAAAAGCGAGGGGCCACGGAGAGAGGAGGAAGCGCGGGACGGCACGAGCGAAACGAGCGGGAGAGAGCCGCGGGGGGGCGCGACACGGGGTGCGCGAGGAAGGTGGCGGGGGGGGGGGGTCGGGAGGAAGAGCGGACCGTCCTCAAACAAAGGCGTCCGGCGGCCGTGACCTGGTTTGGCTGGTTAAGGCGCGGCGGGCTCCTCTCCCCCACTGGTGACCCCGCCATGAGCCGGGGAAGGAGATGAATGGAGAGAGAGACACGGGGAGCAGGGGCAGGTAGGGAGGGAGGGAGGGAGGGATAGAGGGAGGGAGGGATGGTAGGATGTGGAGGAAGGGAAGTGGAGAGAAAGAGGCTGCTGGGATATGTGTGTGTGTGTGTGTGAGGCTGCAGGGCCCAGATTCGTTAAAACTTTGTTCCCGGTGAACATCGCACACGCACACACACACACACACACACACACCTTTGCACATGCACACAGGTGCACACGTACACACACACACACACACACCATTTTTCACGCACACACACACACACACACACACACACACACATGGACTACACACACACACACACACACACACAAGCACCCACACCCACGCAAACACCTACAGTACACACACACTTCCACACACACACACACACTCGTACTTGTGCGCAGACTTTGTCTCTGAACTTATGTGTATCACAGAGGGAACGATCTCAGTTCCTCCACTGATGCATTCCTTCAAGCGAGTTGTGTGATGTCTGCGTCCGTTCCTTCCTCCACGTCTCGGCTCCTGATAAATTTAACAGCGCGCCGCTGGAAGGAAGGAGCCCTCGCCGTCTCTCTGCGCGCCTGAAAGGAAAGCCGACTCCCGAACAGCGCTTCTGCGGCGATTACGAACGTTGGAGAGACGTTGGAGAGACGGCGGCGAGTCGACCCAATGCACGGGTCTGTCTCTCTCCAGCTAATGAGC
>NC_084998.1:11067753-11142753 GCF_963854185.1 Sardina pilchardus
GCACACACACACACACACACACACACACACACACACACACACAATTACAATAACATTCTCATGCATGCAAATGAACACTGATCAGACACACACACACACACACATGCAAACGCACACACACATATACGTACTCATGCATGCAAACACACACTGATCAGACACATGCGCGCGCACACACACACACACACACACACACACACACACACACACACACACACACACACACACACACGCACACACACACTCGGGTACATCTTCCCTCATGCATATGTAAATCCTGGCTCTTGAAGCACATGTGTGCACTGATAAGCTGCAGACAGAGCTGTTGGCCCCAACACAGCACAGCCATATGCAAAGCATCTCCAGTGATCTCCACACGCACGCCCATGGGTGAGGATTTCAGCCCGTTCTAATCACACACCCTTCTTAATAAACTTTCCATGCATGTCATCGGCGCTCTGGAGCACACCCCATGACTCCTAAGTGCGTTTTTAGCCTCCAAATTTCAGGGGGGGGGGCACACTCTATTCAGACAAGTGAGACAGTCTCTCAATTTACCTCGAAACTCATTTGTTACTTTGGCTAATTGACTGTCTAAGGAACTCATGTCACAAAGACATGCTTAATACAATGCACGTTGCTTGTGTATCCCTGAATATGTATACTGTAGGTGTGGGGCATGGCTGTGGAGCCAGTGGCTGAATGGCGTAGCCGTGCACTGCACCGCATGTAGGGATGTGTCAGTTCGTCTGAGAAATGATAAATTGACGACTGAAAAGATAAATTCATTCATTTTTCCATCTCTCTCTTCTATCTTCCGTTTTTCCATCTATACACCACTTCTCACATCTCTCTCGCTCCCCCCCCCTCCCCCACCTCCCCCAACACACACACACACACACACCCTGCTCTCTGACTCTCACCATGAGGACGCTTTGTAAAAACATATAAAGGTCAGAAGCTACAAACGAACACTGGCCCTCATTCCTCTGACAATGACATTTCACATTAAGGGTGACTGACGGGACACCAATGGTGCATTTTCACACCCCCAGAAGTCGATCTTTCAAAAAGCTCCTCTAAACTAGTATATTCTTATTCTTCAGTCAAGTTCAGAATCTTTGTGTTGTACATGTATATTACTATTATACTATTATTACAGCAGTCGTAAGACGTGGTAATCAGGTAATACTTATAACATCTTTGGGGTTTTTTTTGGCAATACAGCATGTCATTATATTTTGAGGTATTTCCTCTTTAAAGGGATTATAAAATGAAGCAATTGCTTAACTTTGAGTTGGTGTGGCTACAGTAAGCACCAAAAAAAGTATTTTTTCTTCACAAGAATACACACTAATTCGAGGATGAAATATGAGTACAGTATTTCAGTCCATTAAGTTTATAGCTAGCTGCTTAAGAGAGATGGATGCAGCCTTGTCCTGAGTCGACAGCTCGACTGTTGGAGTGGGAGAGATTCCGGAGATTCAGACAGATGGTTCCAGACACAAAACAGATGAAGACGAACCAAAATGAACTCTCGTCAACACACGGGCCTACACCGCTGAGGCAACACTGAGGAAGTGAATTTATTTGTGCCTTTGTCAGGTTGAATAATGAGGGGGTGTTTACAGAGTGTGTGTCTGAGGGGTCATCAGAGTCCTGACAAACACACACACACACACACACACACACACACATACACACACACACACACACACACACACACACACACACACACACACACACAGCTTCAGAGTGCCATAAAGCCCCCCACCATGAGAGAGACTGAGAGACTGTAAGAGTTTTCTATTGTCTGCCTTTAACATCACAAAGCTGTCACTGTGACAGATGTCAGGCATCTAGAACGATCTTGGCTTTATTGAGCCCCACACCCTTGAGTCTCTCAATGTATCCCTTCAGGGCTGCCACTCCTGCTTATTACTCAGGCTGTGCTCCTCAAGGGGCCAGGTGACACTTTCTATTCGCCTGACTTGGCAGTGCCTCATGTTGTTTACGCTGTGTCATCTCATCCCCGTGCCCTCACACACACACTGTGTGTAGCCAACCAGAGTTTTGGTCAAACTTTAGTTGGATAATCTGCCCATATACGTACTGTCCAGATACTCTGATTATCAACAAGCTATCTGTTGACACGCTGTTAACTACAATTTAAGTTTAAGGTTGAGGTTAGGGTGTGTTCAACAGCAGTTTCACATACTGAACTTAACAGATGATCTGTGGGAACGGACTAACCATGTTAAGAAAACATTTTTATATTAGGATATTAGGAAAAGGATATTAAGAATGAATGTCAATGACTACTGATATACTGACATACAGTACATCCACTGATGGTATGTTACAGCTGAGCTGCAGAAAGTGAAGGACTGCCTCAAAGACTTTCTGCTTGAGCTCATAATTCACAACAATGAAACAATGAAACCCCTCAATCCCCCCAAACCTCAGCCAGTCTGTCATGGCAGAATCCTCCCAGATTCGCCTTAACAACCATCCATAGGCGCTTTCTGATCATTATCTAATGTTTCTTCACAACTATCGCCCTAAAACAAAAAAAGCAGAAGCAATAGGCTGGGTCCTTGAGACAATTACAAAGTGTGTGAGGGCCCTTAGGCAGGAAGGGATACTCTCTGGTCAGGAGCACTACAAAAGGCTGCCAAATGTCAGAGAGCCAGTTCAGTTGATGCAACTTCAAGAAAGCCTGATGCTCCCTCAGAAGTTTCCAGCCTCAATCACTTTGTGTAGATAATTAGAATTGATCCATGACACAGATTCACAGCTGCATAGAATCACTTTTTAATCCTATAGATAACGCAGATTAACATAAGTGTCATGGCATACACAGCATACTGAAATAAGCGTCAAAAATCAGACAACAGCCTTTCTTCTTCAAAACTAATGTTAAAAGATAACACCCCCCCCCCCCCCAAAAAAAAAGAAGAACTAAACAAAACAATTCCCACCCAAAAAGTTGTTTTTCTCCCCCATACACTGCACAGCCTCCAGCTCCAGTCATGCCTTATCTCTGCTCTCAGACAACAGAGCTTATTAGCGGAGCGGGATAAGCCCAGTGTTGGCAGCCCAGGGGCATGGCTACCTAGGCGTGCCCTCAAGGCCCAGCCTGTCTGGCCTCTGCACCTGTCTGTCAGAGCCCGTGGTGAAGGCTGAACATTGATATCAATCTCACTATTAACCTCCTGGACACAGCTGGCCCCACATAGTGGACACGGTCTGAACTTTTTGATTCAGTATTAAAACACAACTACCTTTGTCTGGTTTCCTTTCTTTATATGAAGTTTAGTTTTGGACGACAATGATTAATACATAACACAGCAATATTTACAACCAGTAAATATTATAGCATACATGTGTGTGAAATAATCACTAGAAGTCTGTCATGAAAACAGAACTCAATATTGACTTCAATGCCGACTATAATTCCTGCCTTATAGCCTGCAAGCACTTCATAGAATGTGAAATTATTCTCTGCCAGTAATACTGTCTAGAGGAGCCCGCATGATTAGCCTAGCTCCAGTGACCTTGCAGTGATTAGCTATTGTTTCTCAAATCACTGAGGGATGGTACAGCCCCAGTCTATCAGTGGCCCCCCTGTTCTGCATGTGGGACATTATATTCTGGTACGACGACGACTGAGACATAGTGTATAATGGCAGAAATTATGCATTTAGTTTCCAACACAGCTGGTGTCACATAGTTTCAGTGCAATGCAGACTTTCTGTGTGTGTGCTCTGACACTGACTTGAGGATACATTCATTGATCATGCTGAGCACACAAATTCACTCTGACAAATTCACATCTACAGGGAATAGGATGGATCTAAATTTAGGATCTTATGCAACTGTGCCAATCAGGTGATTAATCTAACAAACACAACTATGGTGTGGGAAAGGAGGTCAAGAGACTGAGACAGACTGCAGTGTTGGGATCATCCCTCCAGGCTACCCAGAGGTCCGAGGGGAATGTGGGTGGTGAGAACCGGGAGGGAGATGGAGAGGGAGAGAGGGACAGGGGTTTGGAAGTGCAAAAGCGATTCTGAGAGAGACAGAGAATAAAAGGGCACAGACGGAAGAGAAAGGCCCTCCTCGCTTGTTTCAAAGAGGCTATGACTGATCTACATTATCGTCTGTATCCACACTTTCAAATGTTTACATCTGGGATCAAAAACGAAGAATTAATTCGGCCTTGAAAATAAAATAAAAAAGAAGCACTTTAATTCTATTAGAGGTTTCCCATGTGTACAAATCAAAAAGCTATTTCAAAGGGACACTGTCCTACCACAAACATCTCATCTCCTCTGTGCCAAAGCGACAACTACGGGTGGTGAAAGCAATTTTTCAGCTCTGAATTTTAATTTCATGCAATTTAAATTTAAAACCCACTCGCCAGTCACCTCACACTGCACTGCTCAAACAGCACGGGAATATGGTTAATAAAAACTAATTACACAAAGACGGGGTTGAAGCTGGTGGAGAGAACAGAACCTTAAGTCAACCCAAGATGAGAGGGAGAGGGAGGGGGGGGGGTATTACACAGCAATAGACAAAAAAGAATGACTTGTGGGAGCGCAGATTTCTCACAGTGACACAGCGAGAGATGCAGAGGGACCACTACCACTGGTGTCTCCCGGCCCATCACATCACAGCGTCTGTGCACTTAAAGCGCCGACATGCTTTAAGAAGGGGCCTTTAATTAGTGTTCCCTCTTCCAGGCATTAAGGGCAGCAGATTGTTTGTAAGTCGTGGAACTGGAGCTGCAGATTACAGCGTGCTAACCAGAGGGGAAGGGACCCTTTCAGGAGGGGGCACAGAAGGGAGGGAGGGAGTATCACTTGTGATGTGAAGGTGTGTGTGTGTGTGTGTGTGTGTGTGTGCGCGCGCGTGTGTGTGTGTGTGCATGTGTGTGTGTGCGTGTGTGCGTGTGTGTGTGTGTGTGTGTGTGTGCGTGTGTGTGTGTGTGTGTGTGCGTGCGTGTGTCTGTGTGTCTGTGTGTCTGTGTGTGCATGAGAGAGAGAAAGAGAGAGAGAGGAAGTTGAAGAAAGAGAGGATGGGAGTGGAGAAGAAGTAGTCGCTGTGGCATGAAAAAGAGCAGAAAGTCCCAAACTGTCACAAAGTTGCCTCAGATAAAAAAAGAGAGAAAATTGAGCCCTAAAGGAGAGACGGGGGTCAACAGAACTTGGTTCATTCTATGGTAACAAAGACTTTTGTTTTGTATTTAAGATCAGTGGAAACCATGGCGACACTGATCAGTGGGTCTTCCTAAATAGCCTAAGTAACAAGCAGACGGATTCCAGGTGTACTTCCTTTAAGGTGGGGTCAGAGAGAAGGTGTCATAACTCTCCCAGCAGCCCCTAAAATAACAGGCTGAGCCTGCACTTCTCTTAAATGTCAAAGGTTCTCCTCCAAATACCCCAAATCTTCAGCATTGCCTGTCTGTCCCTACTGATTTTCCGCTCAGAAATCACAGGGAGGCAACAACAGCTACACGCAAAAACCGGGACACGCACACACAGACAAAGAAAAAAAAAAAACTCTAATAGACCCCTGAAACAGCAAACACAGCTTGTAAGATACAGCTGCTCCTCTTGTTAAAAGAAGAAGTATTTTCCCAAGCAGCGAGCCCGGGGACGAGCCCTCTAATACTCCATATAATTACCAGTCTGGCCAGAGGCAGTCTTGCTCCCCTGGCCCCCCACTCTAATTATTTGCTGCCTTGCTCCTGGTGTTAAATATCAAATGCTTCTTTGTGCTGCGGGACGTGGTCATGTCTACGACCTCTTTTCGACTTTGTGTCCCACCAACAAAGACAATTAGGCACTAATATGGGACTTCCAGGGGAGAGAGGGGTTCACTGTTACCAAGGCTAAGTTGTGGAATATCTCTTTACGGAAATATGATGGATATATTACCTGGGTGGCTTTAATGTAATGACTTTTGTTTCAAAACTAACCAAACAAAACAGTCCTCTGTACATGTATGCAGACACATAGGAGGACATTTGTTTTATAGATGTTCAAGATGTTCCTGTCTGCTTTAGAATACAAATAGCAAAATAGTCAACAGCAGACACAATAAAACAGGTATAATAGAGATCTGCTCCCTTGTCTGCAGCCTAAAGTGTCTGTTCAGACACCACACAGGAAACAACGTCAACAAAAAGATTTTATGATGGGCACTCGTAAGCAAACACTTGTGCACGCTGACTCTGTAAACTCCAATATTTGCACATCTGTGGTGTGTGCTCTACAGTCACATTCCCACCACTATAGACTGCAGACAGAAGGATGGAAGACGAAACACTGTAAACAAATGTGTTTGGTCTTCTGTCCCTAAGGTATCTTGCCTCCATGAGAACACAGCCACTAACTCAGAGAGAGAAGCATCTTCTTTTCTTGCCCAGAGAACACCTTTATATTGTGCACATCCCACTGTGAATTTAGATCATGTTGATAACTCAGACTATAAAAGCATTACTAAACATAACAGTGAAACAGGAGAGAGTCTCCAAAACATCTTACCATTGTCTTCAACAGAGAAGTGGAACAGGTCGCTTGTTGCATTGTCCTTGTCCTTCAGCGCATAACAAATATGCTGGTCATTAATGTCACCTGAAAGCAGAGAAAACACATTTCTGTCATCAAGTACACAGTTCAATCAAGTGTAAGTTCAATCAACAAACAAAATCACTGTTTCAGTGTGTTTCAACTCATCCCGGGCTACACAAATAGTTAGCCTTTTGATTTGTAGAGCAAAACATTACTCATTGATTGAAACATATAAAAAAAATAACAATTGAAATATGTCTATGCTGAAAATAGAACTCTCTCTTTTTCGGACTGCCTGTCTCTCACATAATAAATGTTAAAGACACCCCTTTGAAGAGAAATGGGGGGCCAGAAGTGAGTGCCAGGTGATCTGTTGGGGAAACTGTGTCAGCAACCCATCCAAATAACAGGTGACGCTCAGTCATCTAATGACAGGCAGGGACAGAAAGATTTTTTTAGAAGCCAGCCTTTCCAGAAGGCGCAGCTTTTCTGCACATCTGCTTCTGTCTGCCTGAGCTCTGAAATTATTTGCACAGAACAAAAAAAAAAAACCTGTCTCTGCCACTCTAGTGTTGATAGACCACCAGCTGGAAATACTTTGTCAAACGTTATCAGTGTTACCCCCTCGACCCCTTGCACACCTCCTTCACACGATCTCTCCCCTTAATTATTCATTCAGGGAGGAACACTCATAAAATTATAAACAGCAAAATTTGTTATGTATGCAAAAAACGCAAGTCATCTCCAGCCATGTGACCTCAGAAGAAAAAAAAAAAAAAACCTAAACAAAAAATTCTGTTCTTTTTCTCCAAGTGTGCTCTCACATCGTCAAATATTTAGTGCGAGCTGTGTGTGTGGGGATGCGCGGAGTGACAGCGGGGGAATGGCTCGGTAAATAAAGAGGAATGATTGTCCCTCGCGCCTGGCTGCCTCGGCTGATGGCGCTGGCTTGCCAGCGGTGGCCTCTCTGCCATGCCTGCCCTTTTCCTGTGGCTCTGACACTTCAGTGGCTGTTGCGCTGAGTGGAGCTGACTCGCATTTCACACCCCCTCCTCACCCCCCCCTCCAGCATGTGTGCAGTGTGGTGTGTGAGCATGTTCCAGCGTGTGCTCCTTCTGTTTGTGTGTGTGTGTGTGTGTGTGTTTGTGTGAGTGTGGGTGGCGTGTATGTCTGTGTGTGTGTGTGTGTGTGTGTGTGTGTGTGTGTGTGTGTGAGAGAGAGAGAGTGTGGATGGCGTGGGTGTGTGTGGGTGTGTGTGTGTGTGTGTGTGTTTGTATGTGTGGCGGGGGCACAGGGGAGTGAATTCGATGTCTTGCAGTGTGCAAGTGTGTGTCCTAGCACATGTGTGTCTACACTTTCCCTTGCACCGTCGGCTCCTGAGATGTGTGGGACATTCTGTTTAAGATAAGCAAAACATTTCTAAAACTACTTCCACCTATAACATGGCATTTAGAATTTAATGATTGGTTTTGAATCTAGGGATTTAATTCCCCCCTCTTAATGTGCTGACCTAATACCAAACATCACATTTGCCAACATGGCAAATGTCCCATAAGTCATAAACGTACTGTTTGAATTAAATATTGTTGATGCTACTAATTGCTCCTCGGAGGGAAGTTGGATTGCTGCTTCAAATATCACAATTGGTGTTTACATAAATCATGTCTTACAATTCCCCTCTCTTCATCCCTGTTCCGTTATTTATGAGCTGAATATCCTCATAAAACAAATTAACATCTTACAAAATTCAATTCCAGAGGAACCAATTTTGGAATATCTCTGGGAAGGAAAATAATTCGCTAGTCAGTGTCAAGTCCTCTAACAAGAGAGAGTGTGATTAATTAATTATTAGCAGACCAGCTGAGGGGTGTGTTCGTCCCCTTTTGGGGTTGAAGCTAACCACCAGTGACAGTCAGCAGCCTCTATCCTCAGCAGAGGTTAGGGAGCCTAAGATTAAAGATTTTCAGACAGAGTGGAGATTGCAGGCTTTAATAATTGAAAAAGCCGTCCAACCTTCTCGATGAGGAAGCATTAAGCTGGAAAAGCAATTGCTCTAGGAAAAACGCATTTGTTACACCCTCCCATGACAATAAAGCATCGACTTCATTTGGTAAAAAAAAAAAACATCTTCAAAAACACATTCAATTTAAGGTAGTTTTGTATTACCTTGAGTGAAGGTGTCGATGGAGTCATTGCCCTTGGCCAGGTTGATGAGGTAGCCGTGCTCGGGCTGGCCAGTCACACGGAACACCAGGGAGGACGCAGGACTGTCTGTGTCCTCGGCCCTCAGGGCCTTGCTGGTGATCGGGAAGCCCAGGTGACCCATGGACAACGTCTTCAAAGTTGTGCCGCCTTTATTCAGGAGAATCTGAGGAACCCCGTTGTCCACTGACACAAGTGTGATCTTCATGGTCTGAGGCTTGCGCGTCTCGAACACTGTGTCTGGGAAGACGAAGAAATCGGTATGTGTGCCGTCCGTGATGGTGAAGGAGAAGCTGTCCTCATCGGTTTCTGTGCCATCATGCTTGTAGCTGATCATGTTCTCATTCAGGTCTTGTTTAGTGAAGGACTTGACGGGCTTGCTGTTGTTGAAGAGCAGCTTGCCATGAACAGGGAATTGGGTGATGGTGAATTTCAGGAGACGTTCAGCCGTGTCCTGATCCTCCACAGTCAGCTCAAACGGTGTGATAAGCTTGCTCTGGCCTTCCACTGCCAACAAATCATGGACAGTCAGCACAGGCTTCTTGTTGTCCACGTCCACAATTGCCACACGGAAGGTGCGGAACACAGGATTGTAACCGTCGGTAACCTCAAACTCAAAGCTGTCCATCTTGACCTCGTCGTCAGCAGTGTGGATGTAGTAGACCTTGCTTCCGGCCAGCTGAAGCTGAGTGAAGGAAGCGATGGGGATGCCCGGTGTGTCGGTGCACTCCAAGTGTCCCCTGACCGGTGCTCGGGTGATGGTGAAGACCAGGTTCTCATCCGGGCTGTTGAGGTCGCTGGTGCTGAGCAGGTCAGTGGTGAGTGTCACTCGGCCTCCTTCCTTCAAAGACACTCCTTTGCTGACCACGTCAGGGAAGACCATGTCGATGTTGCTGACTGTGATGTAGAAGTACCTGTCGATCAGCGCGTTGGAGCCATCTGTGACGTCAAACTTGAGGAGGTCACGGACACCCTCTTGACCATTGTGTTCGTACAAGATTATTCCCTCATCTACTTCTCCCTGCGTGAAGTTCATGCCAACTGTGATATTCTCCAGACCTCCCTGTGGAGTCGCCCGCTGCAGGAGTCCCTGGCTTGGTCCATATCGCATAATGAATGTAAGCGTGCTGTCTTCTGAATCCAGATCGGTGGCCTTCAACACCTTGTTACTGATTTCTTTGGTCTCTCCGACCTCCACTTCCAGGCCGTCGTTTATGAGCATTCTGGGTGTCTCATCGTCCAGAGCGACGATCACAACCTTGATGGTTTCCTCCACTCTGTGCTTCCCGTCGGTGAGGATAACATCGAAGCTGTCCTCTGTGCTCTCCGAGTCGTCGTGCTCATAAATGATGCTTGATGCTTCCTTGATCTGCTCCAGCGTAAAGTTTGAGACCGGGATGGAGCCTGTGGCCAACTGATTCAGAATGGCACCGTGTTTAGGAGGCTTCGAGATGATGAAGGTTAAGTCCTCAACTGGAATATCAGCATCTGCTCCATTCAAGATCGGAGTGTCGATAACAATGTTCATGCCCTCCATCACTAAAAACTCCCTGGCGAAGATTTCTGGCTTCTCATCATTGGTTGGTATGATCAGAATGGGGAAAAAATGCTTCTCTGAGAAGTTGACGCCATCTGAACATCTGAACGTGAACCTGTCCTCCACTGGCTCAACTGTTTTGTGAATACTCTGCACGTAATAGATGTTTCCATCCATGACGTCTTTCATGGAGAAAGCACTAATAGCTGTGCCTGATCTAGACTTCTCTGAGCCTGGGGCAGGGGATATGTTCTCAATGTAACCTGAAGTAGGCTGGACAATGATTGTGCACACGATGTCCTCGACAGGCGTGTCTGGATCTTCAGCTCTTATGTTGTCGCTAACGGAGGATTTCCCACCCTCTAAGACACTGAAATCGGGATCGATATGAATCTCGGGGGCCTGGTTATCAACAGGGAGGATAGTGACTATGACCCGCACTCCATTCACTTTGTTTCCACCCACTGTCCATTCATCAGACATGTCTGAGAGGGTCAGGTTGAACGCATCCTGTTTGGTGTTGAGGCCAATCTCTCCCCTTGTATGAGCGTACACTACCAGCCCATTAATGATGTCAGCCTGGGTAAATTTGCTTGCAGGAGCCCCGTTTACCAGGATCTCCCCGTGAACCGGGGCAGCCTCAACGATGAAGGTGAGCATGAGGTCATCAGTATCATCATCTTCACCCTGGATAACACTGGAAGTGATCTCCGTGGCACCATTCTCCAGGACTTCCATGGTGGATCCAATAGTCCCGGCTTGCATGCTGATTTTGGGGGCCTCATCATCGATGAGCTTCACTACAATTTTAACATGAACTGGAACCTGATGGAAACCATCCGTGACCTCCAACTGCAGTGAGTCACTGTTGATCTCATCGCCATTGTGTACATATGAGAGTGCACCCTCCGCAATGTCCATCACTTTGAAAGTATCGCCTTTGCTGACATCACTACCTTTGAGCTGGAGTTTGCCATGCTGAGGAAGAACATTTACAGTGAAAGTCAGATCCGCATTGTCTGTGTCAAGGTCACTGGCATCGAGCTCAGCAGCTTTAATAATTTGGGATCCATGTTCATACACAGTGAAGCCAGTGTTTACGACTTGTGGGGGTTTGTTGTTCACTGGTTGCACATGTATGGTAAAGACTCCCTCCACACTGTTTCCAGCCGTGTCCTCGACTGTGTAACGGAATTGGACCATGTGTGAAATGATACCGAGCTCTATGTCTGGGGGGCTATATGAAATTTTGTGATGGTTGACTTGTGCCTGTGTGAAGTCCTGTACCTCTGTGTCTGGGCTGTCAGTTAAAACGATAGACCCGAAAACGATTGGGCTGTTCTCATCTGTGTCTGTCGGTGGCTGGATGACTGTGTATTTCAGGTCGCGGTCTTCAGAGTCAAGGTCTGTGTAACGAAGGACGTTCTTGCTGAAGTGGGTGATCTGGTACTCATGCACGGTCATCTGAAGACTGGTTCCTGGGAACAACACGGGTGGGATGTCATCGATGGGCAGGACTCTGATGACAAAAGTATTTTCTCCAGACTGATTGGGCGGGTCATTGTCATCCTCAACGGTGAACACAAACTGGTCAGTGACCGTCTCGGTGCTGTGGGGACCTGTGTGACGATAGAAAAGCTTTCCATCTGTGATGTCTTTCTGCAGCCACTCAGACACCACCTTCTCATAGACCTCATCCTGTGAGTTAAACTTCCACGAAGAGGGGTCTTCTGGGGCCTCAGACTGTCTCAGCAGCACCTCCCCAATAGTAGAGAATGGAGGCTGAATGGTAAACTTAATGGTTGAGTCTTCAGAGTCAACATCTGCAGCACTTAGCATTAGTGGGGAGATTGCCATCATTTGATGCTTAAACAACACTAGTCCGGTATTGGCATTGACTATAGGAGCCTCATCATCCATAGGCACAACAGTGATTGGGAACAGAAACTCAACTTCATGTTTGCCGTCAGTCATTCTGAAAATTATGTTATCGCTGTAGGTGTCACTCCCATCGTGTTGATAGACTACCACACCTGCATCTAGTTCTTCAGGGGTGAAATGTTTTCTACGGGAACCAAGGACAGTGAGCTCGCCATGTCGGAGACCATCAATGACACTTAATTTAACACTGTCCAAGTTGTCTTCGTCACTGATTTCTAAGTTGTGCGATGTGACTAGTGATCTGGATTGACCCTCATACAAAAGCTGGCCAGTGTTTTTGGTCACGACTGGGGCAAGGCTGTTCATGGGTTTCACCACAATCATGAAAGCAAAAGGGTCAGAAATGCCACCATCAGTGTCCAACACCTCAAACTCAATCTGGAAAATTCTCTCTGTGTCTGAGTCAAGAGAAGGTGGCTTGTAAGCTATTTTCAAATCAAAAAGGTCCCTCTGATAGAAAGCAGTAATTGGCAAATTCCTGTCATCTGTGCTCACAATGTAACCTTCCTCGATAGAAAGAGGGGAGGTAATGTTGAAAATAAGTTCCTCAGGGCTTGATTCGACATCGTCTGCTGAGAGCATGTCTGGAGTTAAAGCCGTCATAACAAACTGATCAACTTCCATCATCATCATTGACACAAAGCTGGGCTTCGGCGGTACGTTTTCTTTGCCCGGTTGTATGCGCACCATAACATGGAAAAATTCCTGTTTTAACAAATTTCCCTCGCTATTATAGAGTTCAACTACCATGGGAATATAGTCTCTGTTGGGCGACGTGTTACTAAACGTGTGCTGATAATGAATGTCTGATTTGAGGAATTCATCGCAATCCATCATTTTCCCCAGTTTATCCTCATCGTCCACAAGTTTGCCATATCTGGGTAATGCGCTGTTGCTAGCTAAAGAGGTGACCTCGCATTGCTCCGTTTCTCTGTCATAGGTGAAGCCCAAGATTTTGCTGTCAATGGGACTACTGATTGCATTAAAACTGTCGACGTTGAGTGGCATGTTTTTGGTAATTACTTCCAACTGTGTGAAAACTACCTCCACCTCCATCATGAACGGTATGATGATAGTGTCGCTCTGCGTGTCATACCTGAGTTGCAGTCTCACCCTGTCTCTCACGGGACTCCTCGAGCCGTAATGAAAGTACCTGACATCATTAGGACCGAATTCACAAGGAAACTTCTTTGGAGAGAGATGTCCGGGTCTTTGGGAGAGGGGATCATTGTCCAGGACTGTTATGCTGCACTTGTCCCCCGGCTGAACGTCAACCACCAGATCATTGATTGGATCAACGTAGACAGATCTCCCAAAAGGCACGCGAATTCCGTTGTTGGCTACAAGAATAGCATCCTCCGACAGTTCAGATCTTAATGCATACGATAATCCGAAGCTGTCTTGTCCCTCAACAGACAAGCTACAAGTGAGAGAAGCCATAACGACTAAAAGTCTATAAAATGCCATGATAAATGTGTCTTTCTCCAGCCTGCAGCGTGGAAGAAGGCTTTAAAAACTCCACCGATTTTAAAATCCGAGAGACAGGGAGAGGATGAAGTTGGTGAGTCCCATACGTGCGTCAGGATGCTGAAACGGCATTCTCCCCGTGTGCCTGCGCGCACTGAGTTTTAACTTCGAGCACTTGAGAACCTGTAGTAAAAAGAACACGCCCACCGCACACCACTGGACAAAATTACAATGGAATGCACTCTTCTAATTTTGAATCCAGGTGGGCGATGACATTTATTACTGATGTGAGTGGGACAGAAGCTTTTTTCCTTGTACAATTATAATTTTACTTTTCACTTGCCAGCCAAATTGTCAAGATTATAGCTTGCAGCGTACGCTTCACTTCCATTTATTCCCAAAAAAACTAAATGTATTCCAAAACTATTTAATAAAAAATCTTAGAAAATTAGTATCTTCCAGGTTACAGAAAAGATAGCACACTTGGAAAAAGAAAGCTGGTTTAGGTTTCGGTCGACGACACTCCTGGGTGCGAGTAGCTACGAAAAGGTCGTTTGGCTCCCTCTTGTGCCATCATAAGAAAGTATATGAATAAAATCAAAATTATTGGAAAAAAATCCCATTTGATAGGCATGTGCACATGTCAGAATAGGATGGATTTGAGTTTATATAAACAGACCCCAAGTAGAATATAGCCGAGAGTATAGCCGTCTCTTTGTAAATAATAAACATTAAACACTTTGTAAATAATAAACATTAAACACTTTTGTTCCAGATACAAGTATAAGATGGAGGAATAAAGTATAAGAAAGATAAGGTAATGGTGGGGGTTTAAGGAGGGTTTGTTTGATCTTCCTACCCTGTTATTTCAGAAGCCCAGCTTTCCAGCTGTCTGCTCTTTCACCAGCCCAGGGTCTGTGATTGACACGCTGAAGGACTAGTCACATTTCCATCATCCCCGATCCCCACTGCAACATACATGCACACATGTAGGCTATGACTTCTCTTGTGAAGGACAAGAGAATGTATAAAAGGGAAACGAGAGGAGAGGGGGGACAACAAAGAGATGCACCACATTCTCTCCATCACTATAGAGCGAATGGAATGGACTGCTCCTTTTCACCTGTCCAGCTGGACATACCTCCGTTCCCTCGCTACCTCAGATCTTCTGTTCAGGCCACATAAAAGCTGCAGGTGCTACCTGATATTTACATTTTCTATGGAAGAAGCATTTCCTTTCGCCCCATAAACTCTGTGTGTGGTTTCTTTTACTGACATGACAGTTTCAAAAAGATAGCATGCTCAAACAATAAGAACATAAAGCAGACGGAAACAGGGGCAAAACTAGACAGAACTACTGTAGTTATACTGTAAGCTTGTAAAGCAGCACGTTCATTCATGATCTATGAAAATCACATGTCATGAGAAATAGAACACTTTTGCGGTAACTAAACACATCATTGGTCTAACCATGAATAATTGTTTGTATACAGTATGTCTGCAAACAATGCAGTAAATCATAATGCAGGATAGTATAGTACCATAGCAAAGTTAAGCCAGTCTAAAAACTTTATCAGTATCAGTTGGGTAGTAATGCATGCAATATTTACTTGTTGTTGTTAATGTTATTATTTTCTAAGCTGAATTTAACACCAAAACAGTGAAAGGATCTGCATGCAATGAAGACAACAAAGAACACGTTTTCTCATCACAGAAATAGTCATGGATTTATTTAGCATACTGTCATGTAATCTCTTCTCCTTTAAACTCGATCACCTTCTGGTAAATCCATAGTTTGAAATGGCACTGACTGACCAACCAACTTCTGCAGATACTATAACTGGGAGGAGTGGTCAGGAACAAATGCTCCACTCAAAATAAAAACACGGGCCATCGTCCAGGTGAAAGAGTGTGTGATGTGGTGCTTCAAAGACTTGCAACATTTTAAAACAGGCACAATAACCTACAGAGATTCACTCAGATACTGTAATATGTTGTTCTTTATCAGAGGACTGGCTTTATCAGAGATGTAGGCTACCAGTGCTCGAAGGTCATCAGACACATCAGAATGCACCTAATGAACATGGCTGATATAGATGGCTATCTCAATAGCAATAACACTGAACTTCATCTCATATATTATATCATATTCATTCATTGAAAATATCATTTCTACCATTCATTTTAGTTGAAATGGGGTCTTTCCAAAAAGCTACCATCATTAATCATTTTTGAACTGTCTGTAATTACCATGGCAACTGCTTGAGAATGAGTTTGTGAAATGTCCCCATGGTGCAGTTTTGGTGATCGTGAATGTGGTGTGATAAATGGTATGAAGAATGTAATAAAGAATGTCTTAAAGGGATATTCCGCCATTTTTGGAAATACGCTCATTTTCCACCTCCCCTCGAGTAAAACAATCGATATTTACCTTGTTCCCGTTCATCCAGCCATTCTGTGAGTCTGGCGATACAACTTTTAGCTTCAGCCTAGCATAGATCATTGAATCGGATTAGACCATTAGCTTCTTGCCTGCTAGCTTCATGTTTAAAAGTGACTAAGATTTCTGGTAATTTTCCCATTTAAAACGTGTCTCTTCTCAAGTTAGAAAGTGCAATAAGACCAACTGAAAATGAAACCTGGCGTTTTTCTAGGCTGATTTGACATGGAACTACACTCTCATCTGGCGTAATAATCAAGGCAACTTGCAAACGTGCCATAGGCGCAGTGATATCGTAAGCAGCATCTGAAAATAGTCCCCATAGACAACAAGCAGTAGTAGTTCCAGTAGTTTGCAAGTTGCCTTGATTATTACGCCAGATGAGAGTGTAGTTCCATGTAAAATCAGCCTAGAAAAACGCCAGGTTTCATTTTCAGTTGGTCTTATTGCACTTTCTAACTTGAGAGGAGATACGTTTTAAATGGGAAAATTACCAGAAATCTTAGTCACTTTTAAACATGAAGCTAGCAGGCGAGAAGCTAATGGTCTAATCCGATTCAATGATCTATGCTAGGCTGAAGCTAAAAGTTGTATCGCCAGACTCACAGAATGGCTGGATGAACGGGAACAAGGTAAATATCAATTGTTTTGCTCGAGGGGAGGTGGAAAATGAGCGTATTTCCAAAAATGGCGGAATATCCCTTTAAGAGTCTTTTAGATGGAATTAAACTGGTAAGAGTCTCATCATACCACATGGGTGATATAACATACTGTACCTAAATGTAAATTTAAAAACCTCACTCTGGCCTGATATTTATTGGACCTTACTCTCTGAATTCCACGATCCAGCTCTACTTCCCCTCTCATCCACTGCAGTCAGCGTCTGGCTATGTCAGCCTTCCATCTACACTAAGTTAAAAATGAAACGGTTAATTTTCATGTTAATGTGTATTAATTTAATGTCATTGTAAGTCACTTTGGACAAAAGGTTTCTTCTGAGAACTATAAACACAAACATAGATCCCAGCTGCAGTGTTATCATCAGCTATAGCTTCCCATGTCCTTGGCTGCTCAGTTTCAGCAAAAGTACTAGAATTAACACGCATCTCATTCTCTGTAATTATCAAGACAAAAGCATGGCCAGGCACTTTTTTTTTGTCAGGCTGAGAAGAGAAACTCCCTCTTTTAAAAGCAGTGTCCAACTGTTGCTGTGCCTCACCAGCTGAATCACTCTGTATGTGACAGATACCAATTCCCACAGCGTTTTATTACCATCATTTCCAAAGGGCCACTATTAGAGAATGGGGTTTGGGAACGAAAGGCAAGATGCCATGCCGCTGAAGCAGGTAACACAGACTGCTGAAAAAAATAAGAAAGGATGGAGGGGCGTGCTTACTTTACAATGGGCATCCCATAATATGCATGTAATACCACATCCAAAGGCAGCAAGGAATGTACAAAATGCACAAAACTAGAATCTTTCGTTCACAGGAAAATAATCAGCCAAAATATAATCGAGTTATGTAAAGACTTACAGCATACATTTTTGAGAAAAGTAACTTCTGTAAATATACTGATTTTGCATTATGTCCTGGTTAAATGAACAACCAAACCTACTATCTACTATCAAGAAACAAAATCACCAACAAAGCAAAACTTATGTAACAAAACCCAAAACCTACAAAACCTTTATCTGTTGAGTTTCATGGACACACACGCACACGCACACGCGCACGCACGCACGCACGCACGCACGCACGCACGCACGCACGCACGCTCGCACGCACACACACACACACACACACACACACACACACACACACACACACTCATGATGGGTTCTCTACCTACAATTACAGACACACATTCTTTGGTCGTTTATGATCCATAGCAACGTAACCTCATAGGACGAAATGTCAGAAAACATGTGGAAATCTGAATGTTTTAACTTTTCCACCTGTGTCTCCATCAACATAAAATATGACTGGAAACATAAACAAAGCAACAACCAGTGAAAGCTGAGGTCAAAAGGATGAGTAAGGCAACAGACATCAAACATACATGTTTGACGAGGGAAAGACTTGGTTAAATGTCCACATTCTTGACCCTGAACTGTTTAGTCCTTCTTAAATGCAAATAAGTCATGTAAGGCATGAATTGCCAGGTGCTACTTGGTAGATAATCTGTCATGTGTGACATTTCGACATCTGTTCAGTACAGGTAACCTGCCATTCTTAATATTCTAAAATGTTTTACAAAACCTATGATACACTTGAACACAGTCACAGATCTTTTGTTGTGATTTGAATACAATGAAGAAAAGCTAATTCAGAAATAATAACAGCATCTATACATGCAGATATTCCTGTTTTGGAGACATAGACAACATATCAAATTAAATAAGTGTTCAAAAGGGTGAAGTGACTGTTTGCGCAAGTGATTCCTGTGATTAATAATATGTTGTCCTCGAACATACACACTCAAGTGAAGTACCGTATGATAAACTAACATTTAAATGATACACAACATCTATAACTGTTTGACCATAACCCAAATCCTTAATTTAGAAAATTTCTGACCGGAACGCAGAAACGCTTACTTTCCCACATGCTCCACATCAGTGTGAGAACATGCCATTGACCACGGGGCAGCAAATGAGTTAATGACAGCAGGCCTGCAGTGAGAGGCTCGACTGCAAACACACTATATAATCAGCACGGGACCCAAGCAGCTGGTCAAGGTCCTGTCCAGATGAGTCAAACCACAGTTTACAATGACCTCTGGACCTAACAGGACCTTGTCATTAACGGAGATTTTTTTTAGGGATTGTTATACGTCTACTTCATTTGATTTTGAAGGAGTTGTGTACATAATGTGGATATCTATTTACGTGAGTTGGTATTTAACAATATCTACGTATTTGTGAAACACTGCAACAGACAGGTCTTGTGTCAGTGGTGATGTCAGTACTTACTGTAACTTCATTATTCATGAAACACAAACTATGAATAACTACAGCATATAGAAAACTGTCACTGAAACCATGATGTGATTGCAAATTACTTCATAAGCCAAATCTGGATTTATCTCTATGGATGAGATTCCCCTCGGTCAGCACCTTTCCACCATTTTCAAATGGCCCCATGGACCTAATTAGTGGCTTGTTGGCATATAGCTTGTCACTGTACATTTCTGAAGTGCCAGTGGAATTCTCTGGGCTCAAATTACCAGCGCTCAGAGGAGTAAACTCAAATCCACTTTTTGTTTGTGAAAATAAAAACCTTTACCCATGGGCCTAAAGCTTAGGACTGGTGACATTTTAATAATTGTGGTTTCTACAATTATACAGTGGAGCAAATCTCTGGGAAATATATTTTTAAACAATCATTTTGACACAAAAAGCCAATATTTATACTTTGTACTAATTCATATTAGTAAGCTTGTCTCATCATTTCAAAACACCATTTTTCTTTCAATTGGTGGCATTGTAAACAAACACAAGGCACTTTTTGACAGTGTGATTGCTTTAATCACGCGCTGTGTAATTTTAATGGAGGAGTGACAGGGGAAGCACACAAAGCTAATGAGATCCTCGTCTATGCTCATCTGGAGACCCTTCATCTCCTGCAGCTTGTTACTCGCCAACGGAAAAAAACAATGGTTGGGTTTAATTACTCCATTCTTGATTAAATGTGTTGGCTATCTCCGGTGGCTAAAACCCAATGTCGTGTGAAAGCAAACCCTGACAAGTTGTCTGTGAGATTCCTTACGGCCGGCCTAGGCCGCACGCAGTTGCACGGAGAGTATCAGAATCTGTGAACATTTTCTTTGGGTTCACTCTATAATCAGTGTCTTCCTAATTTCAGCCAGACGGCTAACTGACTTTCAAAATGACCATCCAACAACTCTTTCCGAGTGAAAAACAAACCTTAAAATTATGTTTTTTGTATTCTGCGCCTACAGTATACAGAATCTAATATGGCAGGTTTGTCCTGAGGATGACAAGGTCAAAAGGTCCCAAGCATTAACCATGGACCCATCAAAACATACTCAATTTAAAGCCGCTGCAGGTTTTGATTTCAACGCAACATTTTGAGGCAAAATTTTTTTTCAATGTCTACTAACAGCTCTGGTAGCACTGATAGAATCTACATGAGATATTAGAAGGTATGCTTTAGTCATTTAGCTGACTATGCTGTGCTGTGAGGGTTTTCATTATATGTTCCCCAGGTGTCTCACCCCTGGACTACAGAACTCAGAGATGCTTGTCTCGATTACCTTAAATGTCAGGTAAAATCTGTCCTAACCGCACTACTCATTCACTCCCAAAAAGTGCACATAACGCACATTCCTCTCGTCTAGCTCCACAATCTTCCACAATTTTTGATATTTGAATATCTACACTTCACACGTCAGACCAAACCAGAAGGTCTCTCCCATTAGAGTGATGGTGTGTCAGCATTTTACCCTTTTATCAGCGTCGGTCACCAGGCTACTATTAGCATACGCTTCTGCTTTGGGAATTCAGGGTCAGGATCTTTGTGTCCCACTGACTCTGCTGTGACAGAGGCTGTAATTGAGCGCAACAGCTTTGTAACTTTCACCCTAATAGTACAGGCAACTGTGTTTCCAGGAGACTAAATCCTTTAAGGTTGTTGTTCAAACGTCATGGGATTATGCATCATCACTGTCTCATTGAAAAAAGGGCAGCATAGAACTCATTATGCATACTTGTGATGTTGTGATACTTGTGACTATACACTTGTGATGTGTCCATCCTGTGCATTAGACATCATAAGATATGGATCCATATTACATGTAATGTGTTAAGTGTTGGTTAATGCATCATTAATCTGTGTTAGCATATAACAACCTATTCAAATTTCATAGACCCCTGGAAAGTGGTCAATTGGTATTTCACAAGCTGATTAAACATGTAATTTTCTAAATCTCCACTGCATTCAGATGTGGTCAATTCATGTCTAACGTTTGGCAATGCAAGCCACATCACGAGTTGTTAATGTAACATTGTCTGCTGTCAAAGCTGTAACATTCACTATTTGACTCTCACCCTAAAGTGTGTCTAACAAATAAGGAAATCACGCCTCAGGATGCAGTTCAGGACGTGTGCTGTGTCTTTCAAAATCAGATAGGTATGCTGTTATCAGAATGTACTATTTGCATGTCCAGTAGTTGGCAAGTCATTGAATAAATTGTAAGTGGTTTAGAGTGTGTTCTGGAGATTGTGGATGCTTTTCCTATTTCAAGCAGGCAAGTAGTGGGCTATAATAGATAAAGCAGAATGTCATAAATCAACATTCATATGTCCAGAAGGTGGCAGCATTGTAACATTTGACAATTGACATTAAAGAGAAAAATCTGTTCAGGTATACTGAGAGAAAATTCACATTACAGGAAATCATACAGTATGTCTGACAGAGAACGACAGAAAAAAATAGAAAGAATCATGTAAAATAAAGTAGTTGGACTGGTCAGACTCTGGAATGTTATGATGAAGCATAAGAAGAATTGAAGAATTGGGCGACTGGGTAGTGTATTCAATGCTTAAAATCGTAGAGATATAGAATAAGATTTCAATATTTTTTGTTTCGTTACAAAGGAAACTTTAAAAAAAGAACATAGTTTTAGGTTACTTGTTGTCTAGGTTTGCAAAAGCTAGCATGCACTGTTGACATTGTGTAACTAAATAAGTTATTTAAATATTCTACATTGGGGCTTGTTCAACACTGCAGAACACCTGTTTCAATGCATGTGTGTCAAAATGCCAAGTGAATGTGAAATTGAAGAACTCCATAGGAATTAAATTTAATGTGGGATACTGTATGTTATACCAGTGGAGCAGTCACAGAGGAGAACCCTGGTCCAAGTGAAAAACAACCTTTCACTTAGATATACCTTTTATGAGGCAAATGAGGGTTTCTGTTGTTTCTAGATATGACTCGGAATAGAGGAAGAATATGATATATTATTAAAGCATTATTTGTTTTATGCTTTGATTACACATAAATGAATAAATGGTCTGAAGAGTGAATTACTTATTTTATGTGTAAGCCTACCTGAACAGGTCTCTTTAGGAGTCCCTATACATTGATTGCTGGTTTGACTTACAGCTGTTCCTGGGTGCTATGACTTGGCGTGGGAAAGCAATTATCTCTCTCTCTCTATTCCTCTCTTCCTATCCCTGCAGTGGCATCTCTCTCTCTCTCTCTCTCTCTCTCTCTCTCTCTCTCTCTCTCTATTCCTCTCTCATGCCTATCCTCATTCCCCGCAGTAACATCAGCCAATTAAGACACGTCCAGTCAGTCCCCAGCAAAACTAATTCCTGCATCCAGGTTTGGATTATCATGTAGGAGAAGTGCAGTGGTGGCCATCTACCTTGAATGAAAACATTAAGCAAATTGTACCACACACACACACACACACACACACACACACGCGCGCGCGCGCATGCACACACGCGCACACGCGCACACACACACAATTTATTTAATGGTTCTAAAGACATTCTTTTAGTGATCAATGCAATGTTGTATCAGTTAGACAGTGGCCTATTCAAAAAGGCATGTCTAGCAGTGTGACTTTTTGGCAGTTGAGAAGCTTTCCCCCTCATCCTTTGTGCAGCCTTCATGCTCATGCTGTTGTCATCAAAAAAAGATGAATCATCTTAACCTTATTTTCTGAGGAAATGCACCAGTAATGCATATTAATTAGAAAAGGCCTAGGAGGATGTCATTAAAAACTATCATTGGGTTCATTTGACCCTAATGATGACCATTATTGCTGTCAGCTAAATAACCATGATCATCGGCAACAATGAATGTGGGTGTCCCATTACTTGAAAGTGGAGGAAATGATCTGCAAGTCATGATATTCCCTTTGCAGTCGAGGTTTTCTGAAGAGCTCAGTCGTGGCTTTGAAGTGGAGACTTCAATCTCAAGCCCCAGCACTCAAGGCCACTTTTTTTCCAAACACTACTTTCTCACTGTGGGCCCTGCAGTATAAAATGCCTTACTCTCAGAGTCAGCAAGACAGCAAACTAATTGTAATAGCCTCTGGTGGGCACTGCGGGTATCGGGTCCACTGTGTAAAGCACTTAAGAGTTCTTCTGAAGTAGAAATGTTTCAAAGGTGTTGTTCGTTCAGCAAGAGTGAGGGGGTGACCATACCTCCTGATGCGTTGCGTGGACAGTCAGACTTTCCAGCCCTCAACAGTATAACCAATGTCAATATCAAAGACTATTGATTCATTTCTGCGAGCTCTGTTGCATCGGCATCAATATATCAGCTCAACAGGAAAGGAGGGACTTTGGAGTGGCACGTAAACACTCTTTCAGCAGCACCCAACAACATGCTACAGTATGTATATGCGGTGTCTTTTCTCCTCCAGGCCGATGGTCCCCATAAACCTGGGTAAGAACCCAGCTCCAGAAGAGGGCTCTCATCTGCCCACTGGTGACAAGGACAGAGGGAGAGGGAGAAAGGGGAAGTGATGAGGCCATGGAGGACCTACAGTAAGAGAGGGAGAGATGAAGAAAAGGGAAAGTGGGAAAAGCCAGTGGAAAAAGAGGAGAAGCAGATAAACAGCTCAATACACACACACACACACACACACACACACACACACACACACACACACACATATAACCTATACATGAGAGTACAAGAGTGGCATATGCCCTATGCACTATGCAGTACACATATTTCATTACTTTGTGCTGTAGTGCTTGATATAAATGACATGAGTCATTAATATGGGCATACAAGACTCAGCAGCGGCAACACTCATGGCAACATCTTCAGTGCTGAATGATGGGTGAGGAGCTCTGATTGCAATTGCACCACTCCCTGGGGTGCGCCACTTTGGTGGACATTATGGTGCCAAACGTGATGTACAATTCTGAACAGGAACATCTGGGTTTTGTCTGCAAATATTGCCATTATAGTCTGACTCCTGGGGATGGAAGAAAACAAAGGTGGAGTGACAGATTGATAACAAACAAAGTACATTATGGAAGAGAGCGGGAGGTTATTCAGTGATAGATATATATGGGGAATGATAGATAATGCACAGAGGGTCAATATCCAGTCCCTGACTATTCAAAAGAGCAAACAAACATCTCAAGGGTGCCCTAAAAACAATGCTTACTCTCTAAAAACCGGCAATCTTTCAATACACAACAGGCCACTCCATTTTGAACATTCTTTCTCCACAATTGCTCAAGTGACTAGTGAAAAACACATGAGCCCCACCCCATTACTCCACAGGATGGAGTTATTTTGCTGAAGGGAAATATGTGTCAGGATGTCCACTTAATTACATCTATTTCCAGAAATGTCAGCTGTTTTTTTTTCTTGTGAATTTAATAACCATAGTCTGGAAAGGCTGATAAAAAACCTTCCAGGCAAAAGTGTATCATTGCATCACAGGTGCACCCACCACGACCCCCACTCCCAAATGAATCAGTTCATGAATTAAAGGAAAACAAACACGCCAAAGGTTATATTTTTATGTGATATAAGGCGTTTCGATAGGGAATACCAGTCCGGAACACAGTTGCCTTAGCATGTGATGCAGAATTGAATAACCAGTGTTACATAAGACTGACTGGACCCCAAGAACCCCAATTACTCTGACAAAGTCAGTTTCACACGAGCTCTTCACCAGCGAAGGTTGCTGCAAATCTGCCCCCACATCAGTAGAGTAATTCCAGTGGCATCAAGTGTAAAATTGGTCTGAGGTACAGTGCTGAAAGGGTCAGCACCTGAACAATGTGCTGTTTCATCTAGCAGAATAAAGAAGGTCAAAACGGTGTTCTGAATGCATAATGGCAGATCAAAAAGTCTTCTCACAAACAGAAACTTCAGTATCTCCCTGTGAAACTGTTAAGTTGTTCTTGCCCAATTCACTCTTTCCACATTTTCATTTCACGGACTGTCACTAACCTAAGACTTAATTATTCTCGTAATCTTTTATGTTTCGTTGTAATCTCTTAGTTCAATTAGTATTAGTCAATTAGTCAATTAGTCAAATAGGACTGCTTTGCCAAGAAGCAAAATGCTTCTGCTTCAAGGGCAAAGAAAACAATCAAATCAGCGGAACATTGAATTGAATATACTTTATTGCCAAACATTAGGCTTGTTTGTGGATTACTTTGTGAAAACTCACTAATTCTCCAGTTCTGTCTGCATACACCACACCAATTATCAGTCAGCTATGAGTCAGTGTGATTGCAGGGCACAATGTTTCTGGCATCACATAATTACAATTAAGTTTTTATTGATGATTTGCAGCAGCAACAGCAATTTAAAATGTCTCAAGGCAGAGGTCAAGGACTACCACAGAGCAAACACGTCAGCGATGATCAAAATGGTGAAAAAGGCCTGTAGTCTATCTCATAGTGACCATATTTGCACTTTCAAAACAGAAGGCACTAAAGGAAGCATGAGGGAGATGGAGACCTGTTGCTGGACGAAGGTTGTGGAATGGGGGTGGTGGTAGTTGTAATCTGGGAGGATGGGGGTTGTTGTTTTAATAAGACATAGAAATAAAAGAACAGACAAGGGTCTGCCTATCACGTATCCAATGATAACAGTGATACATGCTTTTCTACAACTACTGAGTCCTATGCAGGCCTATAGGCACCTTTAGTGGAGAACTTGCATGTTTAGTTCTTGAGGGTCTTTGGGTGCAGAGCCAGTTGCCAATTTAAATTGTCAAAATATGTTGAGTCATAGCTCCTGGGCAGATGTGCCCGTCACTTGTTATGTCCTGTGGTGCTGAACTGAGGCTAGTGCCCGGTGCTCTCACCACAGGGTGTGTGGTCTCTCGCTGCGGGCGGCGAGGCCGAGAGTCAAGCGTGGTGTTGAGAGCAAATGGGGCGCTCGGCTCTGAGGGCACACGGCCATGACTTCTCACTGTGGCCACCGACGTCTCCCCTCGATTAAACATGGCCGAGGTTGCTAGGCAATGGAAGGAGTAAACCCTGTTAAGCAAACGCACAGGGGTAAACTAAGCGCAGTAGCCTACGTTCATCCGTTTAAACAACGTCAAAAATCTAATGTGTTCTTCATTACACCACCCTTCGGACTAAAATAGCACATCATTAGGGTAGTCACACGATGCAAAGGAGTGTGGGTACCCAAGCGCAGCAGACCCAGATGACCTTGTGCGCCTTATTGCTTAGAATGAACGGCGTAATTAGCACACTCTCCATCTCAAGAACCGTTGGTTTCTCAGGTTAAACACTATCCCCAAGGATGAGCCATTATGACCCTGTAGTCTAGGCTAAATAGTCTGCAGTTAGTTTATTATGTCAAATAAATCCTTGTTTTCCCCTGCATTGGCTAAAAAAGCCAACCTAATTTGGGTGTGTGATGATGAATTTACTGTCTCTCTTTCCCTATTCCACTTTCCAGTCTGGCCTATTAAAGAAAAAGAAAACAGTCTCATTTACTAGCCCAAGACCAAGCCCTCTTCCTTGACAGGAAGGAGTGAGGGACGGATGGGAGCAGCGAAGGTTGCGCGTGCCTTCCACATTACTGTAATGACTCTTCTGCTGCATCCATTACGGACCCTTCCCTCCCTCCCCTTCCCATGCAGAGAATGTGCAGCACGAGTCCCTTTGATTAAAACAAATGAAAGGTCCATTATAACAGGCAAATGAACGCCACGTGCTTCCCCCACCTGCCTCGGCTGTGGCTTAATGGTGGGGTGAGGAGGCGTACGGTGGGACTCTTGCCTTTTACCAGCACTTCTTAGGCCTTTCGTATTGGAGCACTTATAACATTTCATTTCTAAATCCACTGAAACGACAAAGGGATGGAAAAGCTTTGGCGCCCACAGTGTTGTTAGAATACAAATACTGCAATGAACATTTACAACAAAAGATAATGGTCTTAAAAAAAGGAAACAAGTAGTCTATCCATTATGAGTGAGTCATAACATATGTTTTGTACACCTGAATAATTCATTTGAAGTCAATGTCTTGGGTGTTATCAAATCCACCTACACTAACTCTAAATCAAATGCATATATTGGTATATATTTAATATTTAAAATAATTGGATTACCCCCAAGCAGCCTTTGTAATATTTTGTATTTGTTATTTTTCTCTACACACCACCACCGAGTTCATAATATAACAGAAAGATAACAGTACAGTTACTTGCCGTTTAAGACAATATCATCTTTGAATAATGGTCAAAACATGTTTATTTCTACACAAACATAAACATTTCCTTCTGTAATGCATATGTAAATTTAAGACTCCAGAGACTTGAAATGGCTACTGAATGAAAGCACTTCCGTGAACAGGTTATTGACCACAGTGTTGCATCAATATCAATGTCTACAGAAGGTTATGTCAACCTTTGCTTTGAGTCCACCTTGAAAGGTTGTGGAAAATGAGAAAACCTATATTGTTGATCGATGAAAGACCTAAAAATGTACAAAATCTGAATGATAATGTTTGTTTGTGGGTGCACTTGGGTTGGGTTTGGAATATGGCCAATGATGAGGTATGACGCTGGCTACAAACAAAAACAAAACTGATAAAAACAAATCAGCAAAAAATAATAATAATAATAATTTGATGAGAGGTTTGTCCATTTTCTTCTGTACTTTCTTTTAGACATCACTGGTCACACTATCCATCGTGTGGTGTTAACGTGGCGCTGCAACATTCTATTTGTTGCTGAAAGAAAATTTGCTGTGTGATTTATTGAATCTTTCACCATTTCTCAAAGGCTTGTATGCAGTTGCATCTGCACTGTGTCACATCAAGTGAATAACATTGCAGAATGTAAAGGGTCCAGAGGGCATCCCTAGCCTTCTGTCAACTGACAACAGATGACAGTGTGTGTTCAGTGGGGGGGTTTCATTTAGCGACACAGGAAATAAATACACAAGTGACTTTGTTTTGTCCAAATGATGTCATTTCCTGTCTGGACAAGAACTGGCTCCCACCCTGTCTCGGGGAATGATTCGAAGTTCTGAGCCATGCTTCAAGAATACGTTTCCTGAAAAAAGCAGAAGTACCGAAAAAAAAGGGAGATCTTTTAGTAAAGAGTATCACAAATAGGCCAGGTGTGTTAAACACATTGAAATCTACAGCCTGAGGGGTTGAAACTAAAGAATTAGCAGTTCATTCTCATCTGTGAAAACAAATGTACAACAACAACAACAACAAAACCTCAAGCTTGCTCGGGGCAGAGGTGGAAGTTGTATTTTTGTACCACAGTAGGTTGAAAGACTGCTTTGTTTTTTCAGTGAAGTTACATTATGTAACAGGAAAACATCACCCTTACTGACCTACTGTGTTAGTGTGTGAGTGTGTGTGTGTGAGTGTGTGTGTGTGTGTGTGTTAAGCATTGAGAGCTATACAAAAGGGGAATAATTCCCATCGCACAATCTTTGCTTTTAGACCAAGCGTTTGTGTAGGCTAGCGCCTATACCATCGTCCCGATGACGTGCACCACAGATGCAGGATACGCGAGGTGGCCATGGTGTGTGTGCGTATGTATTGTTAAAAGTATATCTGTGGCCTTAAACAGTACAATCGTGTACCACTAGGCTACCAAACAAAAACAGATCATCATGAAGTACATCTGTAATCATACAGTATATAAGATCATATAGCAGCAGTTGTGCAGAATATGCACTACCCTCACCACCCTTTGCATCACAATATGGACCAGTACAGCAGATGCACATACAGTAGATGACACAACGTAAATTAGATATTTGATGAGACCCCTTCAGCGTTGTAGACTAATAACACCCTTTCATTCAGTAAAACTACTTTAGGCATGATCAACATGATCAATATTCATGACCTAGTAAATACACGCAAGCCTTCTAAGCCTCTACACCTCGTCTCTATAATAATAGATAAGAGACACAGCGACCCGACACCCTTAGGATAAACGAAGCGATCTCGTATTATTAGAGTTTTATATTTAAGCCTCAGCTGGTTGCGCTTCTAATTACTTTTTGAAGTGTTCATTAAATAAGTTCTGATGATGGGTTCTGAAGAAGGTGCTCATCATAAATTACAAATGATGAAGGTCAGACAAATAAATCTGCCGTGGCAAGGCTCAAAAATAACAAAACTTCTATTTACTATTGGGGAAATGCTGTTCAACACACTAACCTGCTGTCTGTGCTGGGTTGATTCCAATACCATCTGTAGAGAACAGGAGAAACAAATGACAACATGCTTAAATCTAGCTAACAGTTACATTAAACATCCATCAAGTTACTACTACTACTAACCACCAACAGAGGAAGCAGCAGGAGGATTTCTAAGTACTCCATTAGAACTATTACAGCATGTGAAAAACAAACAAACAAAAAAAATAGAATTTAATATTCCAAAGAGTCAATCTTTATTTTAAACAAATGTGTTTGCAGTACGTAAGCTACAAAAGTTACAAATCTAGTTATGTTACTTAACACACTGAGTAATGATTTACTAATCTGCAGAGGCGTTTCTGTTCGTGGTTACAGTATGTGACACTCTCTCTCTCTCTACTCACCATTGGTAATGATGGCACTGGTGGCTGCTGGGACTTTAAACTAGAAGAGGAGAGAGAATGGAGAAGGCAATGAGCCAGATTCCATCTATTAGCAGCAGCATGGCACTCGGCATACACAAGACCCTTCCAGTGAAATACACAAATGCACTTTGCTGCTGTGAAGCCAGAGCGTCTGTGTTCAGTCACTCTACCCTGGCCAGCTCCTGTTTGTGTCTCTGCGCTGAGGGAAAGAACTGACTCACTACTGAGGAACGGGGGCATGAGGCAAAAAGGTACACGGCAATCTGTTCCATCCAAGGACGTACACACACAACTCTGCCAGTGGTAATGACTAGGGCGTCCTGCTGGGAGGACGCCGGGGGGTGGCGAGTGAGGAAAATGGCCAGGCTCCTGATTTGATTTCAATCGAAACATCTTCAAGTCGACCGGTCATTGTGATTGATGGTCGTTCATTAAATCACTTATGGCGGCGACAACATGTGGTCTTTGGTTGGAAATCACAACACTTTGGATGTTCTTCTAATCTAACATCTATAATTTCGACGAAGTAAGATGACAGCATCCTGGGACAACCAATAACACCCAGACAGAACGTTGTTGTTTTTTCCACTGTTATAAAAGTGGTGATGTAGACGAATATCCAAGATACCACAGCCCATACTATTCACCATACCATAACAAGCTTAACTTTTATTATGATATACTGTTCTAAAATCCCAATCTCCCAACCTCCCACTTATAAATTGATTATTAGCCATTCTACGCCAGTACAAATGATGACGATAGTTTGTCATTATCAGTTATATTATACATTGAACTATAATACACTGAACATTGGGGTGTTATTGCCATTCCACACACAAGTCAAGTTGGAAAACTTTGAGCCTTCGACCGCTGACTAAACACTTTTCCCTGCTGTCATAGTTACCACATCCCACAAATGCATTCTACCAATTGAGCCGGCTGTAGTGACCTGCCATCCTGGCGGTAGCGCTGAACTAATCGGGCTGAGTGGCACACAGAGACAATGAGGGGGTACTTTTGCTGTTTTGGCCTTTATGGAACACGGCCAGTGAAGTGAGTGACAGGAAGAGAATGGGCCACAGCTCCCCCTTGTTTGCTTTCTTATACCACAGCACTAAGACGAGTGTGCTGACAAATGAACAACACACTGTGACTGCAAAGTTGAAGAAGGGGAAAATAAATCAACCCCTGAATGTGTTCTCCTGCTTTCATCTCTCTACTGGACCGTGTCTCACACTGCACTTGAACAGTGTGTGTGACAAAGGCCAACAGACTTCCATTTCTAGGAGAAAATGTCATGAAAAAGTACAAATGAGTCAGGGGAAAAGGTCAAAAGCTTGATCAATGGTACCAACTCAGAAATCCACTCGTTTTTCTATTCCATTAATTTGTTTTTCCACTATAAGATGCCTAAAGCCTAAAACCCCTAAACCTAAAACCTCAATCCTAAGATGCCGAGCAGAGCTGTGACATTCTTTACTGAGCAATTCCTTGGGAGAACTGGCAACCATTCAACCACTACAAAGTGATCACTGAAAATGATATACACGCACGATATATACGCACGCACGCACACACACACGCGCGCACACACCACCATCGCCACCTGTGAGCATTCAAAACAGCAATCTGTGCTCCAAGAACTCCAGGGGACAGAAGCATCACAGAAAGTGCCAAGTAGTACAAATCAATGAGAGATGAGAAGGGGGAAATGGAAAATGGATTTTTCAACCAAGATGCAAAAAAAGCTTATTATTCAAAAAGCCTCTACCCCCTCTTTTTAAAGCCCTACTGCCATTAGACACGAGTTTAGCAGATAAACCGATACAGCAGCAGCTTGACTTTGTAGGAAGAACAGACTTTGACAACATGATATCCATTACGGGTGACCAAGTGAATGAAAGATGGGCTATAGATAATAAAGCTAAATTGATTTGCCATTCTTTTTTCTTGGCCAAACTACAGCCAGCCTCACTTCTCATCAATGAATAAAACACTGTGTCTGAATGGAGCGTTAGGCTATTGTTTATTGGAATAAGGACCAACTGTTAGGCTAAAGATCAACTGTTGTCTGGCTTTCCCAGATACATTTTTAGAGTGTGACACATTTTCACCCTTAAACATTTAAAGAACTGGGACTTCGGAGTGCATTCAAATAAACAATTAACTGAAGTATCACTGTGGCTGAATGTGAACGGCAAAACTCACCTCTTCTGCTGCAAATTTTAACACTGCCGTGAAAGGGGTGCCTTCAGGGACACTTAACCTGAAAGACAATCAGGCAGAGCGTTAATGCGCCTCTCTCCCTCAGGAATTCAAGAACAAAACAAAGTTAATTAGTTTAGACTTGATTAGCTATATAAAAAAACATTATTTTCCCTGTCAATTGTCCAATCAGAAAGAATGGGTGCTGCACTAGGGGATGCACAAAAAGGATTTTCTGAACTGATTTTTGTTCATAATGAGGCAGCATGAAATTCACATAGCGTTCTGGTGAGATTGCTGTAATGACTCATTCAGTTTTGCTTTGAAGGTTTGGCTAGGCATTCATCAAAGTCACCACGACTGAACGAGGAAAATCTACCATCTACCAGTTTTTCTTGGCTAATGTGAAATCAACAAGCTGGCATTAAGACTGAAGATTGAGGAGTTGAAGCATTTCCAGGCAGACAGAATATTACCAAAACTCATTCAAATGTAGGCTACCAGAGGTGGACTGGGAGGGTGCACATTTCATTTATAACCTAGGCACCTATAAATATCAAAATACTACCGACAGGTTCAATCATAGCTATGCGTTCTGATTGTACTGAAATAATGTTTCAGGTTCAATGGTGCTTCGCTATTCCTGGTCTGTGCATCTCGTTTGCCAGCTTTAAAACCTGAAAGCCTGAAATAAACCTCAAAAACCTACTCCATATGCCAACACTTAATGACATCATCAATCCATAGTTGATAGTTGACGAAATCACTGGACATAGACATATTGCACAATTAATATATTCAGGGGAGGCTGACTAAAACATATGGCTCATTCAGTGGCTAATTTCTATTCTATGTTCGCTAGCGTAATGATGCAGATATTAGTTAATGCAGGGTGTAGCCCTGTTAGACGGCAGTAAAGCATCAGGAAAACTTACTGCTAAGGGGAAAACATTAGGTATGAGTCAGGAGCATTTACAAAATGCACAGCAACTCTTCAAATGACGGTAATATATAACGTGCCAACTGAATTGAATTCCCTGTAAACTTGTTCACAAATCTGTTCCCTGATGATATGGTAGCGATATGGTAAACTGCTAAAGCAGTCTTGTTTACCAAAGATACAGGTCGTGTGTGTTGTATGTATCACTTATGTGTTAGGTCTCTTCAACAATTTCTTGAAAGTACATTAACAGCATACGGTATTAAACAATAGTTTGTAAGAGCAGAGGTTCATACAACCGCTGTTAGGTATTATTAGCCTAGCTAGATAACGGTGGTGTGCAGATTGTAGAAGGCACTGTGATGATCTGTCACTTACACTTTGTAAGGTAGCCTCGGATCCGAAGTCAGCGTGATTTTAAAGGTGACTTTCGACCTGTTGAAGGCATCATTATCATTGTTACAAACGTTAACAGATTCAAACAAAATAAAAAAGCAAACAGAAGAGGTATATCCATTATTATTTACTTACATCTTTCACGATGTACAGTGAATCACCACTCCACCATAAACCAGGAAGTAGGAAGGACCATACGGACACGTCATATGTCAGCTTTGGCAGTGATATTACGCCACATGGCATTGTTTTGATTTCAGAATTTGTTTAAATGAAGACTAATACCATATTTTGCTAAATGTTATAAGCAAATGTATTTGTTAAGCAATAAACATAAAAAATATACGTAATTATGGTGAGGCATTTCTTTGGCTACCTGATTAGTGCTTACCGTACTGTATGTAATACGTGAGCCAAAGGCACTTGTCTCAATACACACATTGTATGAGACCAAAGCCACATATTTTGATTTTCACTGAATGTGATCATGAGCCTGATGGTTTCATATTTTTTGGGGGGGAGAGAAACAACAAGTTGCCTATTTAAAGCTTCACTGTAGCCTGCAGAAGAAAAAACTGTTTTTTTTTGTGAATATATTTTTTATTGCTTTCACATAAGCAAAACAAAACAAATTACACACCAAATGGCAATGCATAATGCAAAACGTAGCTAGAAAAAACAGTTTTGTAATTATTCAACTGTTTCCACTGCTATTATGTCCTTAAGCACTACTCACTGCATGTCTCACACAGAATAGCCTAAGTTAAAAAGCAATACATATTTTGAAACAAAATACATACATTTAATTAAATTATTAAGTTTGAAATGATAGTCATCTCCTTGCAAACTCCACTCCCTAAAAAACAATGCACACATCCTTTGAGATTATTTTAGTGATATCACTATCTAACATAACATAGGCCTACTTTATAAAGACTTGTAGTAGAGATGAGGAAAGGGAGGGGAGAAAATAACACATGACACAGACAGGGAGACAGAGAAAGAGAGAGAGAGACTGTTCATGACTGATCTGTGCTTCCATGGCCAGCAAATCCACTGGATTGGTCGAAGTCATCTTGCTGTGCGATGTTTCATGTAGTCATCTCTTCCCATGTACATTTTTCAGCCGGTTAAATTTAACCAATACCTAATTCTTGTTTAACTTTTTATTATTGGTTAATTTGTTTGTTGTACTATGGGTTGCATAAAAATGTGCTATAGAATAGAAGATATACTTTTTTGATCCCGTGAGGGAAATTCAGTTCTCTGCATTTAACCCAATTTAACCGAATTAGTGAACACACAGCACACAGTGAACACACAGTGAGGTGAATCACACAACCCAGAGCAGTGAGCTGCCTGCCCAACCAGCGGCGCTCGGGGAGCAGTGAGGGGTTAGGTGCCTTGCTCAAGGGCACTTCAGCCGTGGTGGACTGGTCGGGGATCGAACCGGCAACCCTCCGGTTACAAGCCCGATGCGCTAACCAGTACACCACGGCTGCCCAGAAATGAAAGACTTTAGAAACACACAAACGTGCGCGCACACACACATACACACACACACACAGAGAGAGAGAGAGAGAGAGAGAGAGAGAGAGAGAGAGAGAGAGAGAGAGAGAGAGAGAGAGAGAGAGAGAGAGAGAGAGAAAGGCTTGTGTGTGTGCGCACTCACACACACACACACACACACACACACACACACACACACACACACACACACACACACACACACACACACACACAAACTCACACACAGCAGCCTCTTCTGGCTATGCCAGTGGTCCCTTGCAGCATACCAAAGATAAACCTACTGTGACTGTGACATTGCCACCAGTAGGTTGCTGTCTGTGGTCCTGTCCCTAGGCTTCCTCTTGCTAACAGACAACCTGAGGATGAAGCAGCAAAGATGATGGTGGAACTTGAATATTAGCCTATTGATTAAGTCAAAGGGAATTTATATGCTAAGGAGCAACCATACAAACATGCTTAACTTCATACGTGATGACATTTTGTTGTAGTCTTTATTCTAATGTGCCAAACCTTTTATAAAGGTGCATTACAGTACATGACAGTTTAGGATTTTTGTATACTACGTAAATAATATTCTACTTCTAGTTTAACCCATGATAATAAATCATGAGTAGCCTACCTACCTACAGTGTGGACATTCTTACGTTATTTTAGACTCTTCCAGACATGAAGGGATTAGGCGGTGGTGTGACTCAGATGCTTGGACGACAAGACACTTATGAGAGATAGCCCAATCTAAAAATAAGAACTCTTACGCCTACATTGCATTTCTCCAGAAACAGCCGCTGTGGACACGCAAGTTTATTGCTCGGTTTTTATGAGCGCTTTAAAATCCAACAAGCCTCAGGAGGTATGTGTGAAAAAAAAAAAAAGACGGCCAGACAGAGCTCTTTTTTGACAATACCGTTTCTGCCTTCGCCACCTTCTCTATGAGACATCAGGCTATGTTTATTTAAACATACCAGGCATTTATGTAGGGGTCGAAAGGGTTCCCAGACTTGTCTGCTCCACCGTACAAGGCAAAGTTTCAGCCATTCCCACTGTAGCCTGCATCTGGCCAGGCTTAGACAGCTGGTCGGTCTTGATAAGGACACGCCAATCCTGCGGGGAGGCACAGCATTGTGCAGCCCTGTGGTCCTCCTTTTGTGGAGGGAAGGCTGTGATATCTGCACTTTTTTTTTTTTCTTGTCAGACTAGTTTGCTCAATGTCGTGTGGTGTGTTAAAAATGCGATTTGAGACTGACCAAAAGATTTAGGGTGTGAAATGGCATGATCATATTATGGGGTGCTTATAGTCTTGCGTGAAGAATGATGCTGCATAAAAAAAGATAAGAGTCGTGATTCTTGTGAGGGCAGTTGTGACACACAGGGCATAATAGCCATTTGAAAGTCCAGCTCTGATCCTTGAATTGATGTTAACCATCTTTTCCGTGGTTATCCAAGGCCAAGGTATGATTCAGTGACCTTTCTCCAAAATGCGCACAGTAGGCCATATCTCACACAGAGAAAATACATTACCTAATGCCTTTTCAACATGACATTAAATGTGTGACTCCACATGAGTTCCACATGTCACTGAGTGGTAATAGTATTACAGAAAAAGATAAGGTGTCCTGCAAAGGCATTCAAAATGTCACTCAAGGATAGCTTTATTTTACTTCTGATCATGAAATAATTAACTAGGCCTACTCATATTTACATAGAACTATCAAAGTTGACATTGTTAATAGCAGTCAGTCAACATCTATGCATTAGAAAAGAAACAATGAATTTGTGTTCTTTTTTTCAAAAACTATTGCTCATAGGTTTGAAATAAAAGGATTGCTTAAGCACCTAAAATCTCAGATTATGAGCATGCCCACATGACAGCCTAAATTTACTAACCGAATACTATTGAATTACTCCATGCTCATCTAGACGTGGATGGCATAGGCAATGCCCATTGCCCACCCAAATATCTGCTTTGCTAACCTAAACGTGACTTTTATTCTGCTCACACGTAGAATTCACAAGATGCATCCGTGTGGGTGAACAAACACACACCAGTTCCTTCTTTTATTTACCTGCAACGTTCTTTTCTAGTCTCAGTAAGGAGCCCCGGTGCTAGACAGGTAGACCTGACAGCTGATGGGAGTCAGGTGTGGATTGCATCCGTAGTCCCACCTCTTCACCCGGCATCGGGCGTTTATTTTTGTTTTGCTGTGGGTGGGAGCTGTCCATGTCTCTAGGTGCTGAAGTTGCCTTACCTTGTAGGTGCCTTCCAGGCAGCGCTGCCTTCAAGGCACTACTCCCCTCAGTTTAGGGGTAGGATGAGGGTTGAGGGGGTTAGGGTTAGGAATAGGGTAAAGGTAGTGCCTTTTAGGCTGTGCTGCCTGGAAGGTGCCGTTGGGGGCAAAAAACACCATTGAGCATTTACTGTTCTTCACAATTAGTAAAACATGCATAGTGGTGTCTCGTAAGGATCCTGTTCATGCACAGCCCTTGTAATGATATTTTGAGTCTGTTAGAGACAGAAAACAAACACGATCTAAAATCTGCCCCTTATCACAGCTTTGTAACTGCCTGACTGCACCGCCACTAGCAGGAAAACTAGACCTTGAAGCACTGATATTGGTACTTGGTGACCTCAAACAACCTTGTTGAAAACTGCCAGAGGTCTCCATTACAGAAATACTCTTGAGTTAAAAACAAGAGTCTGTAGGTTCTCTTACCTATGAATACTGTATTGAACAAGACCGTTGTTTACATTAACAATTAATTGGTCAAGAAGTCTGCAGGGCAAGATAAAACAAACACTATTATTCTAAGACTCCTTACTAACTTACTTACCATGAAAGATTGACTATACAATCTATGCATAGTAGGGATAATAAAGAAACAATCCAGACTAGCCAAACAGACCCCCGACACAAAGCGGATGCATAATCATTCTATCAGATGTCAGATGAGGTGCATTTAAATGCAACATAGGTCTTTGCATTCTTTTGGATCTTTTCAAATAAAATATTTTCTAAATCTTGAATGTGCGCATGAGTGAGTGATTTTTTTCCTGAGTTTTCTGAAAGGTCTCTCTCTCACACACACACACACACACACACACACACACACACTGTTGAAGACCTTTGAATACCTTTACACTGTTTATGTCTCCCATATAAATGAACCAATATCCTATAGCCCAGTTAGTTAGAATACTAGATAAATGCTAAATTTGGATTTGCATAATATGACAAATATGTCAATGCATCTTTGTATACTATATATGTGACACTGATTTACTGTAAACCAACAGCTCTTCGTAAATGTCATGTTAGCTGATGATTATGCACAGCCATGTCTACACACACGAGCAGAGTGGAAATAATCCTTCATGAACTTACATCCCTGTAGGTCATAGTTGTCAATGCTCAGGCCAGAAGCGAGACATGGAATCGGTTCGTTTTAAATTAAGATTTTAATATTCATTAGGCCCTTCCTTTCCCTCACTCTCTGTGTGTATGCTGAGTGAGAAAAATAGGTCGCCCTCGATTTTGGAATTTATTATTTCAGCAGAGGTGCAACATTTACTAGATTGTCACAAATACAGCAGATGGTAATATCCACATCTTCATTACAATTTGTATCTACTTTGGGAAACCTTGCTGGATTCGATTAAATCCTAGTCTGTGAATAAATTGTGCAGGTTGTATCAGCAGAAGGCCAGATCGTCCAGCTATCAGGTAGAAATAAATTACAGCATTGCCCCAAGGTAAAATAATTTGCTATGCTGGACTCACACAAAACTTGATTTAGAATGTAAAAGAATGATACAATAAAATTCCCATCCAATAAACCCCCAATAATATCATGCCCGTTTCACCTTAAAACAACAGAGTTCAGTAAATAACAAACTCATTTTGATACTACAATGAATAATATTGCCAATGCTTGCCCGAATCACCAGACATTGCACTATGAAATGATTGGATTGGGCAGGATTATGACCTTTTTTTTTTTGACGAACAGGCCTGGGTTCCATTTTAGCATAAATGGCATTTCATGTTGATGCTAAAGGGCATTAATATAAATTATTCCATGGTGCTGCTTTAATGGTAGTAATGCAAATAGTTACTGGCTATAATGTATAACAGTGACTAATGTTTAAGCAATATTCACAAGGTTTTTGTAAAATCTGTGGACAATGCCACTTGAAAACCACTCAACTCCTGATATATTGAAACACCCGAATATGTCAGAGTTGAAACTCAACGTAACTGTGGATATTCAAAGAGTAAGTAGCATAGGTGAATGGTACTTTATCTAGCAGGTCTACCAGGTTGGGAACAGGAGAGTCCACCCACACACCTACTCACACACATACACACACACACACACAGAGAGAGAGCGAGAGAGAGAGAGAAAGAGAGATACGGACAGACAAAAAGACAGACAAACACACACACACACACACACACACACGCACACACACACACACACACACACACACACACACACACACACACACACACACACACACACACACACACAGAAACTGCTGATTAAGAGCTTGCATGTTAAATGTATGTTCTAATGCTAATCCACATGCTTGTAAATAATTCATGTAAATAATGCCCTTCCATGCCAGTTGGTGAGCTGTTTCTGCTCTGCACGGGTCCTTCAGCTCTATTGCCTCATTGTATTCCAACAGTGCCCCCTGATTCTGAAATGTGATGCCTGACTAGTTAAGCAGAATTAAACCAATTACTTTGTGTGTGAAAGTTGATAGTTGTGTGAAAGATGTATCCCGCAAGTATAATGCTTGTCACAGACACAGATCCTATGCCGTTATGACCAAAACACCAAGTCCAGTCAAATATAAAAGAAGCCATTTCAGTTAAGAACCTAATGGTTTAATCATCTATATCACAAACCGATCTGTAAGAGATTTCCAGAAATAATTACCTGCCACCTAATAAGTACTCCTCTGATAATCCTATACAGAGACAACATGAATATCAGCAGACTGTATCTGGCTACTTAGAGTAAGGGACGGTTGAAGGATGAGGAATAGCTTCCCCCCAACCCTGGGATAGACAGCTGAATTAAAAGGTTTTTAAGAGGTCAAGTTAGACAGACATGAGCTGAAGAGAAGCCATTAGTCGAGCGATATTAAGGAGTCTCCCCTGACAGTGAAGTGAGTCATACCTAATGATTGCTTCTAAAAAGAAACTACAATGTCCGCTGGCTTTATATTGTCCACTTATGTGGTTTTGGTGCTAGCCTGCCAATCTTCTATCAATTTCCCTTTAAAAAAAAAAAAAAGAAAAAAAAAAGAAACACCAGTGAACCGTATAAGAACATCAAGCTCTGTTAAAGCAACGCAATGCTTTTTTTGAAATGTTCTTTTAACTTAAAACAACAACTCCAAACATAATGAAGAATGGAGTTTCTGCCATTGCTCATACAGTACATGCCTGGGATGGCTGGTATTATTGAACAGGGTAGTGTTGTTGTCAGGGGTAGGAGTGTCCCTTTTCATCTGTTTTTGACTAATTGGGTACTCCCTTAGCACTCATTTGATTTGGTATGTTGAAAATCGGCACCAGTGAATTCCTACACTGTGTTACTTCAAGAGTAAATGTGTGGTGAATGACAGAGGCAACATGGTCAGAAAATGTTTCTTACAACCTTGGTAAGAGCCTTGGTAGGAGCCAACCCTGTTCATTTTTTTATTATTATTATTATTAATGTTGTGTGAATGTGAATGTGAATGTGAATTCAGAAGGTGAATGTGAATTCAGTGACAACTATTTGTTTCAGTTTGTTTGTCACACCAGAGTTCGCTATGATGCGGATTGACACCACCTCTTTATGAAGGTCTAGGACCGATTCATTTGGTATGCATCTGAGTGTGATTGTTGCATTCTGATGTCAAACCGAAACAAAGGGTCAAATGCACTACAGTTACTAGTGTGAAAATTACCTTAGATAGGTTTAATGGGAGATCATCTTCATCTGAGTGGATATTTTGACCACAATGTCATGCTGTGGTGTCATCAGGCAGGGAAGACAGATATGTAGTTGGTTCATATCTTCTGTATCACAGTGATACGAGATGTAATGTGAGTGGATAATTGGGCCTAATGACTAATGAGGTGGTGTAGTTGGCAAGGAGAAGGGGCCCCAGCATTAAGCCTTGGGGCACTCCAATGGAGAGGCAGTTAGATGCGAACATTCTAGCCATGACAGACTGAATGATCACCCAGTGAGGTATCAAACCAGGCGTGTCCGTTGCCTGTCATGCTCATGTTTGAGATGGATAATAAGATGTGATGGTTTACCGTGCAAAAAGCAGCTGATAAGTCAAGCAAGATGAGTACCGAGGACAGAACTGCTGGCTTCTGACACAAACAACAGAGCAGTTTTGGTGAAGTGGTCACTTTTGAAGCTGCACTGATTGGGATCAAGGAGGTCATTCTGTGAGAGCAAGGAATGGGAGTGAGGCCGGCTGATAGTTCTCCACTTGAGTGGAACCAAGGAAGGCTTTTTAGGCAACGGTGTTACTTGAGCCCATTTAAATTATACAAATTCTTAATATAATATGATTGATTTAGTAATCATAAAATCATCAATCATCAATTATGCAAACAAAAGTCGATACAAACTTTATATTTTCAACATGTACGTCAATATGATTGTGAACAGCTGGGAAGACTGTGATAATTATGTTTTCCCTCTGAAAAACCAAACCAAACTATGATTGTGTGATATTCCAAGTGAACTTTCCTGGCAGTATACACAGGCTCCCTTCTCTCTCTCTCTCTCTCTCTCTCTCTCTCTCTCTCTCTCTCTCTCTCTCTCTCTCTCTCTCTCTCTCTCTCTCTCTCTCTCTCTATCTCTCTCTCTCTCTTCTCCCTCTATTCTTCTGTCATTTTGGAGTATGTCTTAGCCAGAAATCACACTTTGACCATCTGCAGGATTAGCCTGGTGTTTACACGGCAGCCTGTGGATATTTTCCGCCAGGCTATTCGAAAGGGAATACAGCCAATTATCCATATGCAACCATGACAACCCCACAAGCTGAAGGACCACTGACACATGTTGATGTTCAGCTGTTCATTCTTCCCCGTTATACGGACAAATAGGCCTACTGTACACCAAATGGGATGACTCGTCAATAATCATCTATCATTGTTCGTCCCGCTGCATTTCTATCACAGTTGATATCCGCGATGTGAGATTATCAGGATTTTTATTCTGCATTTCATGGCAAGCAGATAGGGACACGTTCCAAATGATTTGTCTATGATGAATTAAATTAGGAACACTTTCTTCACATCATCATGGTTGAGAAGGCTGTTCTTTCTTTGAGCAGAGAAAACATGCACAATTGCAGTAGCTTATCTACGTCATTTTCAATCAAGAATGAAATTCTGTTGTCTTTGATTCAGACATACATCTACAGAAAAAAATATTCTTCATCATTCTATTAATTCTTAAAGCTTCATTTTATATGAGGATAACCCTTTCACCCTCTGTTCATACATAGCCTATCTCATGTTCCCTTGCCAACAGTCGCAATCCTACAAGCTATTACTGTATCTAACATATGGATAAAAGTTTCTGCATAAATATTTGAACATGTGCATTACCCTGATTACTGTAACAGCTATAGCCTACAGAGGCCATGACGAATGACCACACACTTCGGTGATGGCCACTGTAGAGCACGCTAATGGAGGCCCGCCTTATAGCCTTTTGCAGAAATGCGAAAAACCCACAACAATGAGCATTTTGGTCACAATGACTAATGGTGCAGCATATCTAAGGGAATTAGTATTGATGGAGAACACTCAGTTGTCAGTGTTGCATAATAGGTCGAGAAGCGATCAGGGAGGAAGATGATGATTTATGGGTTTAGGAGGAAAAGCGTCTCTGCCACTTTCAAATAGAACCATTTAGTTAACTAGCTTCAAACGGACATGAGTCATATAGAAGCAATGTGAGTGTCCACTGTCAGACAACGCTGGCACAAATGACGAGCATTAACTTGACTAATGTTCATTTTGAGGTGGAATAAACATGAGCTCATGCAATACTGTTATTCTGTGGGTGACATAATGCTATTGGGTTATTGCTGGGGATGTATAGAATGCAGGCCCAAGTAAAGATGACCAGGAGGATTACAGAGCCTCTTGCCAAACAAATAAACTAATTAACACCACCAGCTTGGCAGTGTGTCGGCACTTGACACACTGTTGAAAATAAAGCTGTGAAAACAGACCTCTCATTGGACAGACTGGGAGCCTATGGGCCTCGTTAATGAAGCAGCCAACGATGAAATGAGTCATGCTAAGTGGAGCTTATTATAGGTCTCCCTATCCAAACTACATTTGGTTTCCGCAGGTTCATTATTTCACATTGCATGTTTGTGTACCGTGTAATATTCCATTGCAACCCTATAGGCAGCCAGAAAATAGACCACTGATATCAAATTAATTGCTGGACTTTTATGCAACATGTACTGTAATGAGGGAGTGATGCAATCCAATATATTTACATATACATTAAAATGGATAATGTACAGTAATGTAATGCTACAGAGAAATATCCTTATGCCACATGAGAGTATATGAAAGAGAATTGTCCTCCATGAGTGTGTGTGTGTGTGTGTGTGTGTGTGTGTGTGTGTGTGTGCATGTCAGGAGCACACATAGAAAGAAACACTCCAAACCCTCCTGCTGTCGGCTGTCTGAAACATGCTGACCTGCTCACACTGAAAGATAATGAAAGCAACCCCGTCGATGACTAACACCATTCTCAACCCAACCCACGTCACCTGCCCCCACCCTTTCCCCCCTCACTCTCCCCCTTTCACCTCCATCCTCCCCTTCTCTCCCCATTCCCCTATTCACTCCCTCCCTCTCTCTCTCTCTCTCTCTCTCTCTCTCCCTCTGTCTTTTGTTTACCTCCACACGTCACCCTGACTGAAATGTCAGTCCTCTGAGTGACCTGTCTGCCAGTACATCCTAATTTCTCTCCCGCCCTGCATGCTTTATTCTTGGCTCTGCTCCTCTCAGTGTGCCCATTAGAGCCAGTGTGGGGCCGCGCTTAAACTCTCCCTGACTGACCGCCTGTCACAAGTGAGCATGGCTTGGTGCTCTTCCGCTTCTTTGCGCTCCTCCATTTAAAAAAAAAAAAAATTACAGTTCATTTGCCACATCTGTTCCATGGACGGGGAGCCATTTTGTAAGGAAGGGGCAATGTCGTAAGGCATGCTGAAGCCAATAGTGTTCATAGCGAGTATGTCTGTCTCAAAACTCACCAATAGCTGGACTTGGAGTAGCAGTAACAACTTTGATGAGCTGGACCTGACCCAACAGCCAAACACAAACTACAGGCTTATACAGAAACCCAGAGAAAACTGACAAAAAAGAAATGACGGCATACAGTAGGCCTATGGAAAATAAATGTTAATGTATTGGTTATGGGACAAACTTGGGACTTATCTTTTCCCCCAGACTGACGGTATCTACCAAACCACGGTGATGGATGAGAGGACACTCTGTGGGCATCAGGGTGGACTGGCAGACTGACCAGAGAGGAGAGCCTGTGCTCCCACTGTGAGCCAGGAGTCCCGAGGGCAGAGCTGGATTTCATGAGAGTGAAGCAAACAAACAAGCAGCAGAAGGCAGTGTGAATATATTGTGTGAAATATTCACACACCGAGTCCCTGAAACCTGAAAAGCAATGCAAGCTTAAACCAAATGAGTCATTTTCCTTTTAATGCAATTCTGAGGATTTCATGTCATTTGATTAATTTACACAGACATGCAAATGAGGCATGCCATATTGAACTCTGTGTGTGTGTGTGTGTGTGTGTGTGTGTGTGTGTGTGTGTGTGTGTGTGTGTGTGTGCGTGCGTGCGTGCGTGTGTGTGTGTGTGCGTGTGTGTGTGTGTGTGTGTGTGAGAGAGAGAGAGAGCAGGACAGAATGTTTGATCAGCACAGGCACAGAATGAATCACGGCACTATTTTTGGTCATGGCGCAGGTGTGTATTTATGAGGACAGATGCCACAAATCAAGTTGCACATAACTCATAAACACTGAGCATGCTTCATACTTCTGGTCAGCACTCTAAATCAAAGGTCTGAAATTGGCAAGCAACAACCTTCTCCTTTAGGTAAGAGATCTCCCCTAGGAAATCCCTGCCATCTGAAATACATTAGAAACAATAAAATCAAACCTTCGGGGAAACCACAGAAATGGACTGACAAGCATGTGGGAATAATAAAATATACACAATTGTACTATTACATTAGGCTGGATAAACCCTGCCTGATCTGCCGATGATTTGGATTTTGCCCTGCAGCTCAGGCTGGAAACCTGCACAGTTACTGTGTCTCTCCAGCTTTCTGTCCACGTCTTCTGGGTCCAATCACAAATGAGCTTATCCAAAAGGCGCACCTGGATCGTTGGTCTGATTGGTCTGAAAGGACTATCCAAAAGCATAGGGAGTCATTTGAACTATGCCAATTGATCACGCCTCTAGTGCAGTAGAAATAAAGCGCAGACTCCCCAGACTAATGTTCAATCTTAAAAGATTGAGTTTAGTATGATGATAGCCAAACTACATACTTATTATGAGACACTAAAAAGTATTGACCGTACAAACAAAACAAAGCAGAATGAACACATCAACATAACACATCAGTATTTCATGGTGGTGGGGTGGGGAGTGACTAATGACAGTGTTTCTGCCACAAATTCTGTGACAAAGACAGGACAGAATAGTAGAGGTCAAAGTTTAATGTAAAATTTAAATAATTACAAACCCACTGACAAACAGAGCACTCTATTTGTCACCTTCTGCACTTTACGTAATCAGTTGTTGCTCCGAAGCAGCCGTCCTGTAAGAACCGTGTGAGGTGTGGCGTCTGTGACAGATTTATGAAATCACATCACAAATCAGTAGCACATGCTGTTTCCTTATTACAGTGCATTACAACACTTGCCTATGATCTGGTTGATGTCAGTCATTTTGTTCCTCCTCAGGACAAATTCATTCCGGATCTAATCAAAATGGGCTCCTACCAGTGACCACTCATGACTGTAAATCTGTCTCTTGTTCTCTGTGATTATGAAGTTAATGGCATTGGCCAGACTGGTAAATTCCATATTAGCCACTCATTTCTCAGCGTGTGTCAGCCAGATGATTTAACAGCCATGGCACATCCCTGCCTTCCAAGTATGTAGAAATATCAATGTGCTTGTTTACGCAGTACATCAGGGGCATGAAGGTCAGGCATTCAGAGAGCAGTCAGGTGAAGTCTGTCATGCCGTATCGATTTGGACTTCTGTAGATCACTGAACTTGCACGAGCCTGGAGTCTATCTGCAGCTCATTGTGTGCAGTCTGTCTTCCGTAAATGGAAACTTGGTAGGTTTGGCACATCTTCGCTCTCTGTGTGAGTGTTTGTGTGTGTGTGTGTGTGTGTGTGTGTGTGTGTGTGTGTGTGTGTGTGTGTGTGTGTGTGTGTGTGTGTGTGTGCATGTATGTTCATTGTTCATGTCTATATAGTGTGTGTCTGTGTGTGAGTGTGTGTGCGGATGTCTGTGTTCCAGTGTGTGTATGTATGTGAGTTCATGTCTGTGTTCCAGTGTGTGTGTGTGTGTGTGTGTGTGTGTGTGTCCTCATGTTTGTATTCCAGTGTGTGTGTGCGTGTATGCTTGTCTGTATTCCAGTGAATTCATGTGTAGGTGGTTGGTGTATACTTAGTGGGAGGATGGTATAAAAAGAGATAAGGCATTGAAAATGTCTGTGTGTAAGTGCTTTCACTCGACACAAAGCATAGTAGCCAAATGGCTGACAACAACTGTCCAATATTCCTCACAATCTTTTCCCAATGCATTAGTTTCCTTCAGCTAGTACATCAGTTAATCAGTCTGGGCACATTGTTCTCAAACATGACTCCCACAGCCAGGCATAAGAGTTAATCACCTTCTGTTTTGAATCTTTATGCTCATCCATTTTCTGACAACTAAATTACAGTAGATTGGGAAATAATGTTCTAAGTTTAATGTCAAAACACCTTGTTCTTTTAGTGATAAGAAAGACTAAAATTGTCATCCCTAGGAGAGAGGTCCAACGATGTCCAATCTCTGAGGTCCACGTGCACTACTTACGAGGCTAATCCCTCAACCAGGTTTTACCTGTGCATTTAGCACAGGTGATTTCACTAGGTGATCTATATGGCTTAAAATCAGCTATTTCAGTGAATTCAGCTATTTCAACTAGCTGTCATTCCCTGGACAGAATACTGCTGTTGTGTTTTATTGTGTGTGAGTGTGATGACAGATGACACTGAAAGTGTCACAACAAACTATAACAAAAGAATATTTACATACACAGAAGACAGAGGTTGCTAGGGCCTCTCCTTCACAGTTAGTCCTCTCTAATCCACGGTCCTGGTGGGAACAGGTTCTCACTGCCTCTCTCTGTACCAGATGGGCTTTCAGTCACGCATTATCAGCCTTCCAAGGATGAGCAGTGAGTGTCCCTCTGCTGACTGCCTCCTCCCCTGCCTCTCCCTCTCCCTCTCCTTGTTTACATTTTAATTGTGTTTTGCTGCTCATTGCATTATGCCAATGCAGGGAGGGGCAAGAGCTTACAAATGGTCATGTCACCCACAACTGCTGGAAGGGGCTATTTCAAGATTCAGTGGACAAACAGAAAGGTTAGAAAAGGGCTTTTTAAAGTATATATTTGTTGACCATTTTATGCCTTTATTGACAGTGACAGTGGAGAAAGACAGGAATGGGAGAGAGAGCGGGGGTGGGATCCGGAAATAAAAGGACCACGGGGCGGGAATCGAACCCGGGTCGCCAGTGTGCAGTGCAGGTGCTCCAGTTGCGCCACAGCTGGGGCTAGAAAAGGGCTTTTTAAGTGTAACTTTCCATTACGAGTGGAGAATATTTGCTTGAGCCATAGATATACTGCTGTGCTGTCTTTCATCTGATGAACACAACCAGTATAACACAATTTCTCTCAAAGAGTTCAGTTTTTCATTAGCCAGACAGCAATGCCATGGTGAAGCATCTCAAGTTTGAATAAAATATCATCTCTGGGCTCCTAAAAATCGCCTGTGAAGACCTTTATGTATGTGGAAGAGCGATTCACTGTTCTAGCTATTCAGTAATCTATCTAAGCGCTCGACAAACCTGAGGTGAAGTGAACTGGGCAGTCTTGCCTGCTGCTGCTGTCTCTAATCTGGCCTCTCGTGCTCCTGCAGGGCAGGATGAGGTCCGGTGAGTTCTGGAGTGAGTGTCTGCCTCCTCTGGGATCCAGCTCAGTGGGGAAGGGAACTGTTAGCCCGCCTAGTAGCTCAACATCAATTCCCCTCTTTTTTTCTTCTTTACCTGTTATCCAATCTGTCCAAAACAAAGACAGATGACCATTTCACAGGCTGAAGAAAGGGAGAGGGATATACCCCAGTGTTGGCCTGTGCAGCCGTGCTTCCTCAAGAAATACAGTGATTGTGATTCTCAATGACTTGTCTTTTTTACCATCTATGATTTAAATGCTGATTAACTCAACCTGTCTCTGACTAACATAGCCTATATATAAACCACTGTTTCAGCATTCACATAAATGTGTGTCAATTTACAAGTGTGCCTATTGAAGCATGATCAATGAGAATGTCAATCATTTCAATATCGCTTAGATTTTTGTACTGTTGTGAGTGTAGCCTACTACATGCTTTTGTCTGGCAATTATTGCTTGTTTAAGTCCTTTTGTGATGCAAGCTTCAGAAAACCATTAATAATATTGACAAAGTGACAAAGCTGGCTGCTTAAGGGGACATTATGGCTAGCCTGGAGTGATTAGGAGTATTCAATTCCAAGTTAGGAATAGAGCCCTTTTATTGACCTTTTTTCTTTAAGATACAAAATTAAAGTGCAAAATTCCTATTCCTGAAAGACAGCATTAACTGAATACATGTGTTTAGGGTGGCTACAGAAGATTGTTCCTCTGAATTGCTCTCATTGGATGCCATTACAAACGAGATTAATAGATACTGTAACTTCTTCATCTGACTACCCCAAGAGAAATGCTTAGATGCCCATGAGAAAAGCCCAAATAGACTGTAGTCTTCCGCAACAGACTTAAATACCACTAAGGAGGAGAATGCCTCTCCATTCAAACTTGATTTATTTCCTACAGTTTGAGTCTAACACACTTGGTCGGCTCAGCTGTTGCTTGGCATCATCTTTCAAACCTGAGATCGTTGTCTTTAAAGTAATGAGATATTGAGCGGCGAATCAGCCAAGTGATAATATTATTGATTCCGCCTCATCATGCTGGAGACCTTTAAGCAACAGAAAAGCTTCAGCTGCACTCTGAAAGCAACGTCAGGAAGAATAGGCCTACAGAGTGTGAAATCTGACAAGACTATCCAATAACAGACCTGATGGAGTATTCAATATGGTTCAACAGTCTGTCTTATCTCACTCTAAACTAATGTAATAATTGTATTACACACAGATATTCTAGCAAATACTGTATATTCACAGAGATATATTAGAATCGTTATGCCATTTTCATGGAAGGATCATTATTCTCTTTATGGAGGCAAATTGAATCACTTAAACTGTTCTGAAATTCTATTTAGATATGGTAATATGTACAGCAATTTTCATACATTTACAACAATCAGGCAGTGTCATGTCCTCAGAATGTTTTAGTTCCAACTCTACTTCCTCCATATGTTTTCCCCTGCTGTCTATGATTGTGTTCAGAAATTCACATTCTAATCACAGGACTCACAGCCCTCAAAACATCCTCCATAGAGAGGCGCATGATTAGTTTACAACACCAATACACATATCCTGCCCCTTCCGCAGCCAAAAGTTGACATGTGAATACATCGTGCCAATCATGTGGTGTTGTGAATGCATCGTACCAATCATGTGTTGTCTTGTCGCTGGAGCGAGGTCAAAGTGCATCAAGCAATGTGGAGGGACTTGCCTAAAAGGACTTTGATTTTTTACGGTCTCCCACCACATATTTGTGGAGACCTAGAAAAACCAAGACCAAAGTTTTCTATTACCGATGGTGGTAATACTGAGTTGGGTGACCTGATAGTCCTTGCCCCTAGACCCCAACCTCACCAAGTCCATTTACTTCAAAGACATTCTGTTGGGGGTGTTACAGTAAAGGAAGTATAGAGCTCTTCAAATGCTTCCAAAAACCATCTCCAGTAACCACCTCCAGTGAGCACTTACTGTAAGTGTGACCCCCTTACCAAAATTGTGACTCAAGACTCAACAGAGCGGAAAGCAAGGAAAGCAAGGAAAGCAAAGAAAAGCAGAGTATGGACTTATTAGAAATATAACCAAAACTAAATTTACACTGTTTGGGTTGCTTTTTTCCTTATATCATATACAGTAACTTCATGGTGACCTAGCAAAATTAATATGGCTATTCATTCTGTGCAGTCAGATAGTGGAAAAGTAGCAACTATACAAGTAGATCTATACAACACTGTATTAAAAATGCAGAGAAAGCATTACAAGCCATAAGTTCTTTCTGTGCACAAATGAATATCAATGCATATGTGCACATTACTCTAAATGACTAGCCATAAATGTCACTGAATTATAATTTGTCCGTGGTTTGCTGCGCCTTGCACTCAGTGCTCACTGCTCACCATCTTATAGCGATAAAGCTGCATTAGCGCATCAGTGGGCTCCCATCCTGCGCCCAGTCATTTGAGTGGGCTTGGATATCCTGTTCTCAGGGTTAATATAGGGTTTCACACAATGATAGCCAATAAACGTATCTCTTCATATGTTTACTGTGTATGCGTGTGTGTGAGAGAGAGAGAGTGAGAGAGCCTGTGTGTGAGAGAGCCTGTGTGTGTTTGTGTGTGTGTGTGTGTGTGTGTGTGTGTCTGTGTGTGTGTATGTGTGTGTGTGTGTGTGTGTGTGTGTGTGTGTGTGTGTGTGTGTGTGTGTGTGTGTGTGTGTGTGTGTGTGTGTGAGTGAGAGAGAGGGAGAGAGAGTGTCTGTGCATGCATGTTTGTGCATGTGCTCTCTATGTGTCAATGTGTGTGTGGAGCCCATGTGTGACTAACTGACTGAGGTAGATATCAACGCCGGCTCCCTGCGTGTGTTTATCTCTGGTGGTGCCGTGGGCATGTCTCCTCTTTGACTCCGCATTTCTGCATTTCCATCTCTCATATCCCCCCCCCCCCGCCGCCCCCCCCCCCCCCTTCCTACCCCAGCTGCCCCTGTATGATCGGCAGACTTGATTTGAAGAGACGGTTGAGGCAGCAGGACTGGGATGAGAGAAGGTGAAGCGTTGTATTGTTTCGCTCTCTAAGGTGTTACGGTGTGCCTTGAAGTACTGTCGATACCCCTGCGCAGCTTAAAGGCTTTAAAGGCACGGAGAGTTCCATTGAACGCACAGCCGCATGTTTGATCAGCCAAAGCATGCAATGGTTCGTGCAGCTTCTGTTGGGTAATGGTGTGGAGTATACTATCAGCTACAGGCTTTCCATCTGTTCCATTGATTCCACATAACGCAAATATTAACTGAGCTCTCCATGTCTACTTTGGGTAATGGCTTTTACTAAAAAGTAAATGTATACACAGTTTCAGCTCATTTATTCAACAATTGTGTCAATATACTAATCACTCAGGGGTAATGGCAGAATATAATGTATGGATAATGTATTCTGACGATTAAATATATACAGTACTTTATTTATGAACTACAAAGCCTGCAGAGCCAGAGTGTGCCAGATTTGTTTGCTTTGACTACTCAGCACATTTGCATCGTTGTCATGATGGAAGAACTATAGTACAAGCTCCATACAATTCTCTCCTTGAACGTGTATATCTTCCAGCAGAGTTTAGTCAGAAGTGTATTCTTATGGATATGATTCGCCGCTCTCAAGCCCTCTTTTGCATGTAAATAGAGGCGCCAAGTGTGCTTAAACAGGGTGGCTGGCCAATTATGTGGCATATGACACACTCACGCAGACACAAAGGAGCCTCAGTGTGGTATTATTGTGACAACGCCTCCCTCCCTGGCATGTCCAGATACTAATTATTGAGTTGCAGGGAACAGTTAACCACAAGCCACTGTGCCTTTGTTCTCTTGAATGCACGTCCCTGAAATAAATGCAAATAAATGAGTCTATGCAAGCAGTTGTGGTCCACATTAACTTTGTATTAAGGAATATTCATTTGGGTGGAAATGGCCATCTTTGTGCCAAAATCTATGGCGCCTTCAGCACCATGGACAGGGGCAATTTGTAACCATTTAGTTCAAACCTCATGTGAGCTCATCTACTCTCATTTCATCTTTATCCACCATTCCGCTACCATTCTCACAATCGCTCATAATTGTGTTTGTCGAAAGACTGAATCCCGGAAAGCCCCCGAACGATCAGAGTGGCCAGAGACATCGTCCCTCTTCTTCTTCAGTCCCTTAACTCTCCTCCGTATGGTTACAGGGCCGCCTGCCAGCGCACAACAATCCGTGCACAATTAGGACTTTATTACAGAAACTGATTGCTGGGGTTCAGTGGCAGCAGGACAATAATTCAAAACCACCAAATACACTGCAGAGAGACAGCGCTGTCTTATATTACAGCAAACATATATACCAATCCATAGTGTGTGTGTGTGTGTGTGTGTGTGTGTGTTATATTGAGGAGCCTATATTTGAAACGCTTCAGTTCACAGCTGACACGCTCGGCAGGTCACACTGCCCACTCTGTTCCATGTGGCAGGTACACCCCCCATCATCTGGAGCAGATTTCAATTGAACGTAATCCAGCTCACTCTACCTTTGACACCAAAATCACAGGGTTCCTCTGACTGACATTCATACCCCAGAGAAAGTACAATACATTGCTGTGTGTTCTTAATGTTCCTAGAGTTCTAGCCCAGTAGAGTAAAGGCTTGGAGTATACCTGGATCTGGAAACCTTTTGTTTACATTTGTAGATTTTTTCCCCCCAGATTGAGGTTAGTGTTTGGCTTGTAAAATAGACTGTGTTATCTAATCTATGGGCTCTGGTAGCATGACCAGGGAAATTAAGTGATTCCATTCAGTTCACGCATGCACATGATCACATATGATAGCAACCATTCAATCCCTGGCCATGACAGGAGCACACACACTGCTGAGGTGCGCCACAAGCATATCAATGTGTGTCGCGCTCACAAGCGCTTTTCAGACAAACAGTCCACAGGTCTCCAGCTGAGTCCGCTGTAGTCATCAACGAGATCAATCACGGCGAGTTAATAATAGTCTCTTGTTCTGTTTTAATGTCACTTGTTTTGTTCACTGATGAGGTCACTGGGTTATACAAGGTGAACAACACCAAGCTTGTCGTTGCTTATTGCATGGTTTGTTTTCATCGTATAAATCAATGAATGTAATTATAATGAGTTCCTGGGCTGGCCTTTATAAAAAAAAATATCAAGTGGTGCATACATGCAGAAGGCCAGAGGTCAGGAAGGTTTGCTCAAATTTTAATGTGAAATGTAACAGAGAAATGTCTCATTCACCCCGACACGCCTCATCAACTCCTGGTCTACACACACAGACAGATCAATGCTTCTTAAAGTGTGGGTGCGGAGTGAAAAGAATCTAGGGTCTATTTACGGTAGTTAACGAGTTCAGACATTTGATTAAGAGCGATATTTAGTGTTTTGCATTAACATTGAGAGGTTCTAAAAAGACTGAAGGAATTAAGCAAATCACCTGGCGTTGTGTTCTGGTAGCGTCAAATCAGTGGGCACATTCGACTTCTTCCAGCGAAAGCAAGGCATGTTTGTATTGTAAGATTACAGACACAGTTTGAATGTGTTAACAGAAGAGCTATCGTCCTGCAGGCGTTTCTGAAATGAAGTGGAAGTTGTGGACGGTGAGTGAGTCATGACACATCAGGAGTCCGGTGTTCCCCTCGGGGCGCTCCTTCACACCTGCTTTAACAGGCTGAACAGGGTGAGGGTGCTCTTCTGTCTGCATTAGAGACCTGCAGCTAAGGCAACCGGAGGTGTTGCCAGATGTCACTATTATTTATCCCCTTTCTTCATCCTGCCTTACTGACCACTTCCTCCCATTTCTTCACCCTGTCTTACACCCCCCCTCCATCTCCTCTCAGTCCTCTCTTCCTCCTATTTTTTCACCCTGTCTCACCCCCCCATCTCCTCTCATTCCTCTGTCTTCCTCCCACTTCTTCACCCTGTCTTGCTCCCCCCTCCATCATTTCTCTCTCTCTCTTCTCTACCTCTCTTTCTCACCCTCTGTATCCCTCTGGTTCACTCTGCAGCTGGATATTACTGCTCTTTTTTTTTTGGAGTGACAGCTTGTCATCAGGCTCGTCAAGCCACACAATTAAATGAGGGAAAAGGGGAGACTGTTACCTCCATGGAGTTTTCTTTTGGTCGTTATCACGGAGAAGAAGTCTTTGAGAAGATTTTGTTTGTTTGTTGTCAAAGAGAAAAAAACAACAACAACAGAGAAATGTAGTGCTGAAATTGATACATTTTGTAAAAAGGTTTATGAATAGTTTTTTTTAAGTGATTTTGCATCCAATAGCCATTTGTCATTGTCACTTAGAGAGGAAATTAAACACATATTGCTACAACACACAATTGTATAAGTTGTATGTCCCTACTCTAATACATACACATACTGTATGTTTTGACATCTTAAGTCACTCTCAGATCATAAATCTCATAACAGACATTTCAGGATTTAGCACCAACTAAATGTTCAATTTCTAAAGAATTTTGGCAGTCATAAAGCAATTTTCCGTCCACTCAAAGTCAAACCTCTCTTGTCACAAGTCAGGGAAAACCCCTTGTCTGGTTGGCAAAAGACTTCAATAGAGTCTGACTCTCTCAGCACTGGAGATTGTTAACAGTGAGCTTAGTGTTCATGAACTGTCACTCCAGCTCTAATGTCTTTGAAACTGTTTAAGGTGCACTTAGAAATGTCATAAATAGTCAGCCAAGAAAGGAAGCTGTTGTTTATGCCGTGACATTCTTCACCGCTCCACGCTACCGGGTTGCTTACATTAACCGCCTCCAGCACCCACCTCCATTTGCAAACAGGTCCTGCTCGCCTAATGGATGTTTACATGCATGTTCTGTTTCCATTTGGACATCACATTTCATGTTAGTGTGCATATAGCAAATTCTAAAGGGCACACAGCCATGGTCAAACCCTAATGTACACCATGGACGACATTTAAACCTTCCACAAATGTTAGCCGCAGTGAGACGAACTCTCCTCCGGTCTCTGGTAGGGATAATAACCAATCAATTTTAATAAGTAAGGTCCCTTGGAGGCAGATAGCAATGGCGATTTAAACAGCTGCACCGGACGGAGTGTCCTCAGGATACCTCTCCAAAGGACTGCTATCAGGATGCGCTTTCAAAAAGGCCCGTTAAGCCTGACATTAAGAGGAATTGACAATTTGGTCGGAGCCCAGTTTTATCTCATCATATGGAAGCATGGCCTGCTTTTAAGTTAAAGAGCTATTTCAAAGTCTATGCAAGTTAGATGTGGCAAAGAGCCATACTGAGACTCCCTCCCCTTCATGTTCAAAGACTCCCATACTATGTTCATCTACTGTAAGTCTAATTCATAATTCTATATGATGACTAAGTTTCTTAGTCATCGTGTATTATTGTATAATCAGTTACAGTATCTGAAATTAACATACAAATCTGTGAATATGGACATAGCTACTCTTTTTTGTAAGATACGTCAATAGGCCTCTCTGAAAATATTTGCCTAGGTTCCTGTCTCCTGCACTTCCCACATTCTACATTTGATTCAGTCTAGGAATAATTGTCAACTGGGTAATAATCCTCAAAACTAAGGCAATATTAACACCTACAGGCACTGATTACAGAAGCTACACAATGAAACTTTGATTTGGACATGGGAAAGATATGATGCTACCAACCATACAACTGCACTGTCCATGACCGGCAGGCCAGCTCACCCTTGTTGCTATTGGGTGGATGTAGTCATAATTTCCACAGCCTTCAACAGTTACAACAACATCATCTCCACTTGACCATTTCCTGTGTGTTCAATTCTCCCCTGATGTCAATATAATGACCTCTTCAGTTGTTTCCTTCTTGTGAACTCGTAACTGCAAAGCCAATTTCTCTGACTGCTCTCTGTAGTCTCCAAGCTATAGGACCATAGGCTCACTTTGTTTTGCCAGCCACAATGAGTGGTTCACTCATATGAGATCTCCAAACCTCGTCCTGCTCTACAGGGTTGGCAATGGCCCCTAGGCCACCAGTTTCACTATCACATCCCTTGGAGTAGGCTAACCTCAATGACGATGGTGATATGCAGGTAAGGGTTAAAGTGAATGAACGTGAAAGACATGCAGAAATTCTGTGAGCCTATGTGATTATCAGGATTCATGGCACAGCTATGTGAGGCTAGGCCACTATGCTTTAATTCATTGTATTTTTAAAAAAATATGTTTCATATGTTTCATCTTAAATACTACGCAGTATTCATCTTAAATACTACGCAATCTGAAAAAGAGACAATCTGCGTGGTTTTAATGTGAAATCGAAACAACAATATGCAGCGTAATATTGTTGGTCTTGTTATGACTTGTTAGTATTCAACAGAAACATATGTGTTTCTCGTCAGTAACCAAAACATGAAACAAAATGCAGCATTCGGAAACTTTCTGAAATGGTACTAAAATGATACTCTCTCCTCTACTTCATTGCGGGAGGTGAGAATGGGAGAGAGTGCAAGTGCGAGAGAGAGAGAGAGAGCGCGAGAGAGTGAGATTTGCTAGCGATTTTCTTGTTCGAGGAGCGAAAAACTGTCATCAAGTAGGCTGTCTAAGCTCCAAGCGAAAGGAGATCCGCGTGCTGGATGCTCTGGTTCATTATGGGCAAAGAGGTGACAATCACACGTGAGAGCGCGAGACGCAGCAACAGCTGGGCTGAAGTGCGGACCGACAACACTACCTACGACACTGCCTAAGGAATCTATGCGCAAAATGTGTGAACGACTGCGTAATTGCATTGGCTTTTCCAACTGTTCTGTTGGGTGTTTCAATTTAGGTACGCCTATTTCTGTCTGATGTAGACACACTGACTAGTTTTTCTGTCAACACAAGAAAACCAATGGGTGGAAGTGATGCACTGAGGACCTTTGGATTCAAAGATATATTTACCGGTTTAGTATCGGTTGACTGGTAACATTGAACTTCAGATGGAACTGTTATTCACGTCCTCTGTGTCGGAAATGATTACTGCGTGTTTGACTTAGGACTCCTGAGTCGAAGGATTTATGGTCAGCTCTGCGAAATGTGGATTGCCGTCTTCAGATCACCTGTTGTGCATATGGTTCCGAATAGCAAAATAATACTGTATAAGAATATCCTCAGTTTAAAGGTGAGTATATTTGCATAATGGAATGAATGAGTGCAACTGTTTTATTTCAATTAACCGCACTTCATAGCCTGATTTTCATTGCATTTCAATAAACAACAGGTGACAACAAAAAGCATTTAGTGCTAACATGCATGTGCATACGGGGGAAAGTTGACGCATGATGGTAGTTATGTGAACTACTTGGTGTCCGGTGATATCCGGTTTGTTTCTGCATAGCCTCATTAATTGTTGTAAAAAAAAGTTGACCAATCTGTGAAAGCAGAATTGACACTCGTATACTTTTGAATTGTCTCCTCATTCAACAAATCTCAAACTGTGGACCCTTAGGTTAGGTTAGGTTATTTTCTTAAAATGATAATCAACCCGCAGCTAGTCGTCAGAAACCATACAAGAATCAAATAAGCTAAAGGTCAAACGAAAATAATTTACCAATTTCTTTATATTCCATTTGAGAATCTCAGGCAAATTGAGCACTGCTTCTCTCCCCTCCTACTCCTCCCTCTCTCTCTCTCCTTTCCCTACAGCATCAATGATGGCTTAGCAACGATGTCACAGCTGTACTTCGGTCGAACGGACAACTCTTCGTACAGGGATCGCATCCCTTTGCGAATAGTGCGGGCCGAGTCTGAGCTGTCACCTCAGGAAAAGGCCTACCTGACGGCAATAGAGAAAGGAGATTATGCCAGTGTGAAGCAAGCCCTGGACGAGGCTGAAATCTACTTTAAAATAAACATCAACTGCATCGATCCGCTCGGACGCACGGCATTGCTCATCGCCATCGAGAACGAAAACTTGGAGATCATAGAACTCCTTCTCACGTATAATGTTTATGTCGGAGATGCCTTGCTCCACGCCATTCGCAAGGAGGTGGTCGGTGCCGTGGAGCTCCTGCTCAATCACAAGAAGCCTAGCGGGGGTATGCAGGTAAAGAGGTCTCCACAAGCACCACCGTGCATTAAAGAGAAAAAAACGTGCATTCCTGCTCTCTCATACAGAGAAAACCACTAACCATGAACCATAGCTGCCCTGCTCAATCATCAAAGAATGATTGGTTTTCTCACTGCTCTTCGTTGCTTGGCATGTTTCCTTTCTTTCTTTCTTTCTTTCTTTCTGTCACGGCCATATATATCAATTTAAACATGTAGTCTGCACATTGTGTGCAGTGCATTTCTCACTGAATTAGGCTAGACTGAATCTGGCTGCTTTTGTACAATTTCTGACACATCTGACACACTTTAAAGCTATACTGATCTCACTAGGCCTGCTCTGTCTCAATAATATGTCAGGTGAGCTGTGTGAAGCTGTGTGTTTTTTTTCTTTTGGAAGCATTTTTAATTTTAATTGGCTCTTTAGCCATCTTAGTTAGATGATTTATGCCGCACCCGCTGTTTGAGACACTGATGCTGATGGAACATGCACTTTGCATCCCTACCCACGTGTACCATGATGCACTTACAGGGTTTTAGGTTGGTTAATTGCACCATTTACAGAAAAAAATGGAGGTTACAGAATATGCAGTTCAATCCATGCAGTTAAATCTTTTTCCGATGTGGGCAAGAATGAGTGCATGGTCCTCACTATTATACAGTACAGTGCAGTGCATTGTGTGTATCCAACCCCTCTTACCACAGTATAGCATTAAGCACTTGCTGTGTGTGCTGTGATGGTTTCCCTTAGTTACTGTAAGCTGGAAGTCAGTAACTTTGCCTGTTGACTGGGATTGGATGAAGGGCAGGAGACGAGTAGCTTATATTCGTATGGTGTCAGACCATCCTGGCAGCCCCTCACACAGTTGGCATGACTGTCAGTGCAGCTGAGGCATTACTTTTCCACATGATTAACTGAGAAAAGCATGCTTTGCACAGAGAGCTCAATTTGTTCTTCTCTTTTTTTGCCTCACACTTCACTTTTTACTTCCCCCTCTTTTTTTAATTTTAACTACTCTGATGTTCTTCTAGTACATCATTTTCTTTCTCAGCGCCTTTTCTGTGTATCCTTGTCTGCTAGCCCCCAAATCACCGGCTCTCTGTTTTGACTGAGTGCGTTTCCCATCTCTTTTAACTCAGTCATTTGTGGTCTTCCGCTCGGTGCCTTCAGGATGACTCTGAATTGATGAAAGCCCTGGCTATGGCACAGGCGAGGAAATTAAAAACCACAGGCTCTGAAAGCAAGTGGCTTTCAAAAACATGTACAGAGCAGGCCAGTGGGCACTGGAGAAACTGGAAGTATTAACCTGCGGTGGAAGCCATCAGATTTAGCCAGACCTCAGTGTTTGAGTGGCAACTACTAAACAATGCACTCATCTCCAGAACATTAGCCTTTTTAACGAGTTTACCACAAGATTGATGAAACCGGAATTATGTAATATTTTATGTGCTAATAGACTTTTAAATGTTAAAAGTCTCTCTGTTGTTGAAAGGCTTGCTCTTCTTGGTTATTCAGTGAACTAATGACGTCAAATTAAGTAGTTGCCAGGGCCAGATCATACTTTAAAGCCTATAATTATTAGACTAAAAGCTTTTATTTCCGTTTAGATCTCCATTGAAGTTGTATGGGAAACCGGCCATATAAATGTTCTATCTCCTTACTTTACCAGGTTCCGCCCATCTTACTTGACAAGCAGTTCTCGGACTTCACTCCAGACATAACCCCCATCATCCTAGCGGCGCACACCAACAACTATGAGATCATCAAGCTGCTGGTCCAGAAGGGCGTGTCGGTGCCTCAGCCGCACGAGGTGCGCTGCAACTGCGTGGAGTGCGTGTCCGGCTCGGACGTGGACAGCCTGCGGCACTCGCGCTCGCGCCTCAACATCTACCGGGCCCTGTCCAGCCCCTCGCTCATCGCCCTGTCCAGCGAGGACCCCTTCCTCACGGCCTTCCGCCTCAGCTGGGAGCTGCAGGAGCTCAGCAAGGTGGAGAACGAGTTCAAGTACGAGTACGAGGAGCTGTCGCACCAGTGCAAGCAGTTCGCCAAGGACCTGTTGGACCAAACGCGCAGCTCCAGGGAGCTGGAGATGATCCTCAACTTCAGGGACGACATGGAGCCGCTGGAGGAGGAGGCGAGCAACGACCTGGCACGCCTGAAACTCGCCATCAAGTACCACCAGAAGGAGGTAAGGAGGCCAACCGAGGTGTCACTGGAGCATCTATTCAAGTGATATGGAGGAAACATACAGATTTGGGGTTTTTTTGGTAGGAATGAGAGGGACAAATGTATGGTCATCACAGTGAGTGAGAGCAGTCTGAAGTGTTGCTCATTCGTGGCCCCATCAAAGCCCAGTCAGCCCCTAGTTGTGGACTATCTGGAACCAACATGTATAGAGCCAGACCAACGAGAACTTAACACCACCCCACCATAACACACACCCTGCCAAGCAAAGCCATAACAGACCAAACCCAGTAAAAGCAGAACTGGCAAAGTTAGGGTGGCTCTGTTGTGACTTGCCCCCAGGGCCTAATCATATGATATGAGGGTTTGCTTTGTGGCTATTCACCCCAGTCAGTCCAGGCCTTTTGGCAGCACGTACTGTAGTGTAGTGTCGGTAGATGGTGCTTGAGGCTGGTCAAATCTGCTCTATTAGTGCAAACTCTCACACAGGCATATTTTGCCCTCTTCTGTACATTTGGAGCATTGCAAGGAGGAATCTTAATGCTTGCCAACCACTTGTTTAGTTAGTCAAACACAAATTAAGAAGCTTAACTGACCAAATTAATATATGAAATCTGTTCTGTTTGTATACTGTTTTTGAAGACTATCAATTATTAACTATTAAAAACGATTTACTCCTTTTAACCCTATCATACTACTACTATACTACTACTGTATACACAGGTAGGAATTACATATGCAAAGTAATCTTAAAAATAAGGTCTCCTACACTTTTAAAATGAATGTGTTGAAAACAACACAACTTGTATTGTTTTTTAGCTCATCTCCTTCCTTTTTTTATCTGTTGCACAATACGTGTTGAAAATAACACAACTTGCATCGTTTTTTTTTTAACACATCTCTGTGTCCAGATAGGGACAACACGTTTGTTTTGAGAGTGTAGCCTCATGTGTTGTGAATCTAACTCCGCACATGTGACGAATTAGGTCCCAGCTTGCCTGACTTGACTGAGGGAGTGCGAGTGCGAGCAGCACCTTAAGTCACTCTAAGGAATTGATGCCATTTGCTGTCTCTCATCATCGACCCTGGGATAAGCATCAGCCTCATCAGAGTGCTCTGAGCCGAGGCAGGCAAAGCAAATATTAATGTCCTCGCTCTCCAGGACTAACTTTGATATGGATCTGTGGAAGTCTTTGTTCCCATGGCAACGTGGGAGTGGAGTGGCCCCACTTTGCCGCAGTCTCTGGTGTGCGACTGTCGGCGGCGGCGGAGGCTGAGCCGGCTGTGGCGGCTGTGGATCCTGAGTCGCTATGAACTTTAGCGAGTGTTAGGATCAGCGTTAGGCGGCTGCGTCAAGTTAAATTGCACGTCACACGGGGGAAGTCATACATGCATAACGGGAGCCACCTCATTAGCACGCTGATAGAGGAAGTAATCAGTGTTGGAGAGCCTGCGTAGGGCGGGTTTTCAGGGTGATGGGGCAATGATGGTTTTTCTCATTATAGAAAGTGAACATTAGCTAGATAATGATGCCCTGCTAAGGACTCTGTATAATACTAGCAGCAGTCAGGCCTAATGGTGTGTTTGTTAGTGGTCTGAGTCGGGGTCAGCATTTGTGAGTCATTGGACCTACACATGTGACTGTAATATCCACCACATTCTTAGTTGGCAGTGTACAAATGAATGCAGTTTTGAGATACTCCTGAAGGCAAAGGGGTGTATGTGGGAGATATTAGTAACAAAGAGTTGATGAAATTAATCTTTCATATTTATTACCTGCCCAAAGATCTAAGTCTTTAGTTTCCAGCAGATTACTCATGCCACCCTTGAAAAATTGCATCATTAAGTGCTGCCCCAGTTTTTCAAGTGGATGACAAAAGAACTGTGGCAAAGGCATTGCTGCTTCTTGTGGGGTGTTTCTGTTTCAGCTTTTGTGAAACCAGAGTATGCAAAACAAAGAACATTTAATAACCACCATATGATATGGCTTTTCTCAATCATATCTATGATAATCATATTCATGCATGTTATGCAAGCGTACTGTTCAGTAGTTTGCCATGTTGTGGATGACTGTCGCAGTTGTCTGTCACTGTTTTGCATCTTAGATCTCACAAATACAGGTAGCCTACAGCACAGTGTTCCTACTAAATGTGCCAAGGTTGCTAAAAGTAACAGATTGCCAGATCATGTCTTGACATTTTGAAGCTCTTCTCAAAAGAAAACTGCATTGCATTATGGCTATTACAACAGTTCTTTGTTTTCCGGGAACTTGTGTCATCACTATTCATACTGATACTCATTCTCAGTACTAGCCAAGGCGCTTCAGCATAGCAGGAGATTTGTTCTGACAAGCGAGAGCCACTGCTGTAAAAAACAGGGGTTTCCTCTGGTTAGACGCCCTCTGTGACGCGGAAGATCCCAAAGAGACCCTCAACCATGCTCTCAACCATGCTGTTTCCATCCCAGACACGCGTGAACATCATTATTGGATGTCATTTCATTGCAGCGTAGCGTTAATTGATTTTTGGAGATCATCGACTTTGTTGCCATCATGTACACACATGGCACTGTCCTTTGGAGACTACTAGAAAGATAGCAGTGGCTGTTTCCAAGGCCCTTCTGTCCTCCAGCACTTCAGTGGAGCTGCATTCATCACCGTGTAATCATGTTTGGTTGATGCGGGCCCAAGTCATACGTGCGTGTGCAAAACAGATGTTCTGGGGGAGCCGTTTCTTTCTTTCTGAATTCCTCACAGGAGGCTGTGTGGATCTTGTGGAATTGAAGCCAGGTTGTGAGAGCTGGAAGCAGAAACATTTGTTATTTTCTTTTCGCGTTCGTCCACAACCCACCATCAAACGCCTCTTGTTCTTAATTAAAGCATGTCATTGTCACTGGCTCGCTGTCGCGAAGGAGCCTCATTCTGAATGGCCCTCGTTCATGGCTCCACTGAGGGGGACAAACCTGATCCCATGTTGTCATATCGTCAATGGCTCCTTTGTTCTCTTGTCAGTCCGCTAAATAAACCCAGATGAGCGCTGTTTTTTTTACTACTGTTTCTGCATTGTCTGTTGGTTAGTGTTTGTTCACAGCGCATTGTCTCTGTGTCTTTATGGATGCATTTGCACGCAGTTGACATTAGGCTGGATAAGAGGGTCAGTGACTGTGTGGTCCCCCAGAGTCCATCTTGGAAGAGGGAAATGAGGTTAGGCGGAGGCGGTATTGGTTTCGTGATGTTATGCTTCATGATTGACCTTATTTATCCACCATAAGCTTTTACACTGTTTGTGAGAAGGATTGGTGCATTAATGTAATTATGGGTACAGGCACTTAAAAATTGTTATTACAGTGCATGCTTTTTTATGTCTGCCAGTGTTGTTTAGGCCGGCCGTTGTTTTAGGAACTAGATGTGCTACTTGATACTTGATAGCACATTTGTCTGGTTTGCTCTTCAGTTCAGTGCGAGTGTTGATGTTCTGACGAGCACAAACATGTCTCATTTGTTTGCAACTCTACAGCCATATGTTGTTTTTCCCACTGCGCTTAGAACAGACACATTATTGTTTCCCGATGCGCGGCCTACATTTTACATCTGTGTGTCTGAACCGTAAACTGTAAAAAAAAATCGGTCTGAAGTGAACACTACACCATTTAATCTGTCCTCCACGTGTGTGTGTTGTGTGTGTGTGTGTGTGTGTGTGTGTGTGTGTTGTGTGTGTGTGTGTGTGTGTGTGTGTATGTGTGTGTGTGTGTGTGTGTGTGTGTGTGTGTGTGTGTGTGTGTGTGTGTGTGTGTGTTGTGTGTGTGTGTTCAGTTTGTGGCCCAGCCCAACTGTCAGCAGCTGCTGGCGTCGCGCTGGTACGACCAGGTGCCCGGCTGGAGGAAGCTGCACTGGATGGGCAAGTCGGTCACCTGCATCATCGTGGGCCTGCTCTTCCCGCTCTTCTCCCTCTGCTACCTGATGGCGCCCAAGAGCCCGCTGGGGCTCTTCATCCGCAAGCCCTTCATCAAGTTCATCTGCCACACGGCCTCCTACCTCACCTTCCTCTTCCTCCTCCTGCTGGCCTCGCAGCACATCGCCTCGCTGGACGACGACACGCTGGCCGACAGGCAGGGCCCGGCGCCCAACCCCGTGGAGTGGATGATCCTGCCCTGGGTTTTAGGTATCAAGAGCAGTGTGTGCTTCTGAACCAGTTCATTTAGCAGACACTTTTAGCCACTGCATGCTATAGTACAGATACTCAGCTCTGCAGCACTACATAGTTAGTGCACATATGCATATTTCCCCAGCCTTATAAGATTATTACATAGTGCACATATGCATATTTCCCCAGCCTTATAAGATTATTACATTGTGCACATATGCATATTTCCCAGCCTTATAAGATTATTACATAGTGCACATATGCATATTTCCCCAGCCTTATAAGATTATTACATAGTGCACATATGGATATTTTCCCAGCCTTGCAAGATTAGCTACTCTTATCATTGGGAACTATGAAAACCCATCACATGGTGTACTCGAAAATCCTTGATTTGTTGCACCGTTTCAACTCTGCCTGGTGAAATTTGACCATCTTGAGATTCTGATTTCATCCCAGCAACATTTTTGACACCGTCCCCTAGCAAAATCCTGGATACATTCCTCCCAAAATCAGATGGTGCACTGAAAAATCCTTGATTTTTGCTCTGTTTCAACCCTGCCTGGTGAAATTTGACCAACTTGAGATTCTTATTTCATCCTAGCAACATTGACACTGTCCCCTAGCAAAATCCTGGATACCATCCTCCCAAAAATCTTGGATGTTGCTAGGATGGTATTAGAATCATATGTTGGTTAACTTGCACCATGTGCTTTTCCCAGATTGCATCATAACTAGAGTATTTTCATCTTAGTTTAAGAACAGCCACGGTCTGTGCTCAAATCATGTAGAAGTGAAGGGTGAAAATAAGAGCTGGAGTAGCCTATACAGTAAAATGTCCATCTTATAACGAGAGGTTATTTTGTGTGTGTGTGTGTGTGTGCGTGTGCGTGTGCGTGTGCGTGTGCGTGTGCGTGTGCGTGTGCGTGTGCGTGTGCGTGCGTGCGTGCGTGCGTGTGTGTGTGTGTGAGTGATACAGTATGTGTGTCCAGTAAGTAATGCAGTAATGTGGATTAATTTGTGTGTGCAGGTTTCATCTGGGCTGAGATTAAGCAGATGTGGGATGGGGGCTTTCAGGATTACATCCACGACTGGTGGAATCTGATGGACTTTGTCATGAACTCCCTTTATCTGGCCACCATCTCTTTGAAGATCGTTGCGTACCACAGGGTAAGGAGGCACATGATTACTATCTCTTAGGATCATATCATTTCCTGTGTATTAGCCATATTGTGTATAAACAGCAGTGTTTTATGTAAGTTAAAAGAAACTAAACCATATTGATACCACATTAACTGCCCCTGTGTATTAACCTTCTAGATGAATACATTTTGTGAAATCAATGTATAAGCCACGGCTAATAGATGGAAATTTATGGTACTGTGCCCCTTATACAATATCTTATAGACCTTATTTTGGGGGTTAAAATAATGATACAGCACTAGGCTTTATTGGGCTAAAATGTTAGATTAATGAATTTTGATAGTTGATCATTTATCGCCTTACTCCAGGCATGGATACGGCTTGTCTTGCAAATGTTAGATTTTATAATGTGACTTACTTGGAACAATTTTGTATAAACATAGAGAAAGCCACCTTTTCAGTCAGTGTTTTATATCTCCCAGATCTCAAGCAAACAAGGCCTTTATTAAACATGATATCTGTGTTTGCAAACAGATTCCAGTGACGCAGAACAATAAAGTGAACAACCGCCACGGCTGTAATTGAATCCATAGTTGTATTGTGTTTGGCTCTTAAATACATCATTGTGAAATGGATTGCTTCTCTTTGTGCTACAGACAGAGGCACTAAACACAGTCTTAGGAGTACACAGTGCTCTTCCATACACATTTGTTTCACTTTCCCGCTCCTTAGGTAAATCGAAGTTCATTCACTGTCCAGCCAATTGATACATTTGTTCATCTGATAACCCTTCCAATAGTCCTTGTCATTGTCTACTGTCTTGCTTATCCATGAGGATGACCTCTGTCTGTGAGGTATTGCAAGGACACGTTTAGCCAGAGGACACTTATGGTATCACTGTATCTCTGTTGCACTTTTATCTTGATTTCTGTTTTTGAAGTTTTTCATTTTATAATATCATGAGAAGAATGCAAGGAGTCATGATTGATGGTACAGTAGATGCTATCCAGCTACTTCAGTAGAACATCTCAGATCAGACCCTCCCTCTCTCTCTCTCTCTCTCTCTCTCTCTCTCCCTCTCTCTCTCTCTCTCTCTCTCCCTCTCCCTCTCCCTCTCTCCCTCTCTCTCTCTCTCTGTCTCTCTCTCTCTCCCTCTCTCCCTCTCTCTTTCTCTCTCTCTCTCTCTCTCTCTCTCTCTGTGGTCAGTACGCTGGCACGAAGGTGCCCAGGTGCCAGTGGGAGATGTGGCACCCCACGCTGGTGGCCGAGGCGCTCTTCTCCATCGCCAACATCTTCAGCTCGCTGCGGCTCATCTCGCTCTTCACGGCCAACTCGCACCTGGGCCCGCTGCAGATCTCGCTGGGCCGCATGCTGCTGGACATCCTCAAGTTCCTCTTCATCTACTGCCTGGTGCTGCTGGCCTTCGCCAACGGCCTCAACCAGCTCTACTTCTACTACGAGACGGACGCCGAGAACGAGAAGGACAAGTGCAAGGGCATCCGCTGCAAGGAGCAGAATAACGCGTTCTCCACGTGAGTAGCCGCTTTTTAGAGACATTAAAGGAGAATTTGATATGACATTAAAAGGAGAATTCCGGTCACCTTTTAGGGCCTGTGTCCACCAATCGCGTTTTTTTGCGCAGACAGCGACAATTTTCAATATAAAGTCTATGTAGCTCAGCGTTCACAGCCCTGAGCGCCCTCGGCAGAAAAAAGCTCTCGACACGGACCGCTTTTTGCTGTAGCACTCAGAGCGCTCAAAGTTGATAAATCTTTATAAACCGTCTCTGGTTTTGGTAACATAGCAGCAATAAACACTTGACCGAAGCGCAGAGGAGGTTGAGGGCAATCTCAGCGTAAAAAACGTGATTGGTGGACACAGCACCTTATACTGACTGTTTTTCGAGTACAGTTCTACCTAGCCGCCAGGCAGCTACATTGCTGCACTCTGGGGGCATGTTCATGAGCCCCCGTTTGCCGGAGTTCTCCTTTAATCAATACCAAGGAAGGTACTGTAAGTGAGATGCTGTAAATTGCATCACATTGAACAGCATTTACTGACCACATACCGATAGTAGGTTACAATGACTACCACATACTGTAATGAAATGCCTACCTATACTAATATAAGACTTTCCTGTACTAATCTTGCCTCCTTTGATTAAACTTTCTGTCTTGTTGCGGAGCAGGTTGTTTGAGACTCTGCAGTCTCTGTTCTGGTCTGTGTTTGGCCTCATCAGCTTGTATGTCACCAATGTCAAGCCAGACCATGAGTTCACCGAGTTTGTTGGCGCGACCATGTTTGGAACTTACAACATCATCTCCCTGGTGGTTCTTCTGAACATGCTCATTGCCATGATGAACAATTCCTACCAGCACATCGCTGTGAGTTCCCGTTACATTCCGCCCCGACCGTGCTTGCGTTCATATTATTGCTTTCATCTGTCTTCGATTCTCTCCATTGTTTCGGTCTATTAGACACACTTTCTCGCTACTAATGATTGGAGAGCTGTGGGACTGAAATCGATGAATCATTTGATGGGGCTTTCATTTTTCTTTCATTCTCTCTTTCTTTCTTGGTCTTTTTTTTAGTTTTTCTTTCATTCTCTCTTTCTTTCTTGGTCTTTTTTTTTCACACACACGTCATAACACAATGACAGCCAATGACAAATAACAGAAATAAAAGTCCAAATCGACGCTCGGTGTGTATTTCAGGATCATGCTGACATCGAGTGGAAGTTTGCCAGGACTAAGCTATGGATGAGTTACTTTGAAGAAGGGGGGACCCTTCCTCCTCCGTTCAATATCATCCCCAGCGCAAAGTCCCTCTGGTACCTCTTTAAGTGGATCAAGAGGCACCTCTGCAGTAAGAAACATGTCGAAAGGACAGAGACTTTTCAGTCAATTGGGGTAAGGCCACACAAACAGTAGAATGTTAGTACTGTGGTATACACGTAAAACACATTTATATGCAAAGTGCAGCCTTTTTTCCGTTCTGAGTTAACTTAACTTAAGTTTGGCGTAGCACTCTGAAAAGAAGCACTAGAGACTGAGTGAAGCCTGCTCCTACCATACAATATATCTGAACACTGTGGTATAGTATTACTGTAGTACCCATTATGAATCATAAGGATTACAAACATACAGTCCACACACCACTTTAGGAACAGTGAATAAACAAACAGAATGTATAGCAGTAGTCCATATAGGATAGGAATAATGTATGGAAGGGATAACGGCCGCTGAGGTGTCCTGTTATACGTAATCAATGGACGAGGTCGGATATCGAATGCCATTATCCCGCTTATCACCTGGCCACCCACCAGCCAATCAGAAAAGAGTATTTCTTCCGGGTGATAAGTGTATGTAATATATGAAAGCTTTACTGCTGTGTTCTATTTTTGTGGTGGGCCAGCCTTCCATTTATGATTCACTTCTCCTGTGGGAGTTCATGCAGAGAGGCACACTGTTCTGTGTAATAGAATAAAAATGGCAAATGGTCGCCTCTCTGTCACAGACTAAAAGTCAGTGGAGTCTAATCACCTCCATCTTTTTCAGAGACGCGCCGCTGAGAACCTGCGAATCAATCACCAGTACCAGGTAATGATGTCTCCTCCAGAGCACGAGGCCCATTAGTCTCTTGTCTGGTCTCAGGGTGTGTTACCTCAGCTGCTCAAAGGCAGCACTTCTCTGAGCCCGACGCTGCTACTTTTAGCCCATTTATACTGTGATGTATGCGGCGGCTGCACTTGCTAAGGCACAGTGCATTAGCATTTTACGAAGTCATGGAGGCTGCTAAATAGAGTTGCCTACTAAACAACTTGCACTTGACTGATAAGTAACATTCACTTGGGGTCTTTGTCTTTGTCTTAAAGGAAGTTCTCAGGAATTTGGTGAAGAGATATGTGGCTGCCATGATCAGGGATGCAAAGACCGAGGAAGGACTAACAGAAGAGAATTTTAAGGTACACAGTACAGTGCAGTGACTAATCCTGATACGTAAATGTATAGTGTTTACGGTGTTATGGGTAAGAGGAAACTAACACTAACATTATGTTTGAGAAGATTTATAAGTATGAGGTTGAAGTATGAACCCTTTCAACAGCATAAACAAACATAATGCAATCCCAAGGAAAATCTGGAGGCACAGAAAATAGCATTGAGCTGATGGTATCATGAGGATGAACTAAAATATAAAAACACGTTTAAAAGTCCATATTTTGCTCAGCATTAAGCTAAAGCCTGATTAAATTTCATTTCCATGTACTGTATCTGCCATGGTTTTCAACTGCAAATCCTCTAGAGACAGATTGAAAGGGTATATACAAATATATTTGCATCTAAAATGAAATGAAATATGCTAAGAAAGTTATTTTGTTGAAGCAGGAGCTGAAGCAGGACATATCCAGCTTCCGATATGAGGTGCTCGGCATGCTGAAAGGTGTCAAACCAGGCATGCAGGCAGTCAAAGGAGGCGCTGGGTCCTCGAGCCTGCCGTTTCCCGAGCAGCCTCGCAGGGGTTCTGCGGCGGCGGTGTCCACCGGGCAGCTGAAGAGCAAACTCAACCTGCTGACCGCCGCCTCCGCACTGCAGCAACAGGGGGGCGCCAGACCGGCTCCGCGGCCGACGGAGACCCTCGGCCGCCTGGCCAACGGCTCCGTCCCCCGCCTGGCGGCTCTTTCCTCCGCGGCCACCGTGGAGGAAGAGGAGGAGGAACCGGAACCGGAACAGCAATCGCGAGGGAACAGCGCCTCGGACCGCGGTCCGGGCGTGAATCTGCAGCTGCGCCACCGGAGCACGGGCCAGTCGCGGATCTACTCCGTGTCCGAGGAGGTGGACGAGAGGCGCGACAGCGGCGCCGAGCCGTCGTCATCTTTGTCGCCGCCGCCGACGTCATCGTCGTCGAGGAACAGGGACAGTGACGAAGATGGGGATGCGGGCGCCGTGGTGGAGACCGCGCGGCCTTCCAGCAGCGGGAGAAAAAAGGATGAAAGGAAAGACTCGCAGACGGAGGGAGAGCCGAAGGAGGATGAAGACGGAGCCAAATAGCTGAAGGGGACGCAGAGAGGCTGAGCAGAGACCCGAGTGTTCCGCGCAGGAACAGGAAGGAACACAAAGGGGAAGAGAGATGAAAGGCAGTGCAGCGCACACACACCCACAGAGAGACAGAGAGAGAGAGCTGGGAAAGAAAAGGATGACAATCAAGGTGCTTTCAGGACGCTTAAGAGGCAACCTCAAAGCCCCGACTTCCTCCTGGATGACTAGAGCAGAGTGAAGCAGAGCAAATCTGAACTTGAACTTTTCACTAGGTGACTTATGAAGCTCCAGCTGATGATCGTAACCACACTTAATCCTCCCAAACATATTCAGAGGCATTTAGGCTGTTTGACGAGCTAGGATGTCCGGTAGTTGGGAATGCCTGTCCTTTTTGTTTCGCCTGAATTTGTGATGACAAGTGCAGGATGACATGAAATGCACAAAGATTCATGATGCTGGATATTAGCAAACCTTTTATGAATGTCAAGACTGAAAAATGGGTGGAAGATTGATTGCTTGGCAAACACTGACCTGAATTCTCTGTCCTGCTAGTGATTGTAGAAGTATGATTGTGATAATTATGGTTTCCGAATGAAACATGCCAGTGAAATGTTCTAATCTTGGTGGTTTACTTAAATCTTCTGGAATAAGACTAACATAACCATGTCAAATATACCGTGGTAGATAGATAGATGCTATGGTGCCCCCTATGTATGTCCCTTTATCAGTTGTTGTCTTGGCAGCTCTCATTACTTTTGTGAAGTTAACATGATTTATAAGCATGTGATGTAGGCTGTTATAGCATGTAACATTCTGAGAGCTGCCATGGCAACTCCCGTACACAGTGACAAGACCCTAAAATGTCACAAGTCAGTATACTGTCGTAAGAAGTAATGACAGGATAATGCAATTTGAAGACATTTTCAAGATATGGTTGTGTTAATCCTGACAGCAGAAGGTTCAAGTGAGGCAGTGCTGTTGAATGTTAATCATGTTTCCTTCATCTATTCTAGACACCACATTTTGGCCCGACATCTCTCGTCTGAACTCGTATCCGTATCTGTGGAAAGAGCAATAGGTGCATCCCACTCGTGACTCACTCCACATGGCCTTATTCTGTTCATTTTAGCACTTTATACTACATTGGCTGTACGTGATGTCAGATAGCAAAATATATTATCTTGCTAATTATACCAATAAGTTATTTATTTTCTATGCAAGCATATCATGAACATCTATCAAAATGTTGCCAACTTTATCATGTCACATTCATGTTTTACCCCTGGTCCGTCACTACAGTATTTACCATTACAACTTAAGACAATGTAGCCTTTCATTTTTAGTGTCATGTACTTAGTAGTAGTTCCATGTAATCTACAGATATACACATACAGTATCTGACATCCATGCATGTCATGAATCTTATTTATTTGATTCATTCACTCTCTGTTGTTACATGCATTGCTAAATCATTATTAGGCATTTGACAAATACAGGCAGACATTTTTTTCTGCCCTGTGCTGCAATCTGGTTAGATAATAGTATAATACATCTATATAAGATATTGATGTCTGAGAAATAAAAATCTGAAACAAAAGTATATATTTATTTAATGGGTCACCTGGTTGTTCATGTAGAAATAGGATACATTTGAACACTTCAGTTTGTTGGTCTAATCATTTTGGACGATAGAGTTCTTGACAGAGCTTTTTCTGTATGTCAGGTGTTTTTCCAGATAATCCTGGACATTGGATCTGGAAAACTGAGTCAGCAATTTCCTTGAACGTCCAACCTGTGATTCTGGTGAAAGGCTGTTGATGCTTGAGCTCAACAGCCAATCAAATGACTACAGTATGTGTTGATTGGCTGGAATTGTTGATGGTTCGATTCATGCCACGGTGTTAGTACAGAGCCAGAAACTGTTTATGAACACACACTTTTCCCTGCACACCCACACATAATGGGAAGCTGGTGGCCTCTAAGGAGCAGTTCACTGATAAAAAAAAAAGGTTAATTGGAATCATGGCATCTGGAAATACAGAATGTACCTTTAACACAATGAATTTTGGCTGATTGAATTTACCATCTCTGATTAGATAGCCATGATCTCAGCATTCGTGGCATGACATGCTGATTTAGTTATGTCTAAATAGAATTCAAATGGGCTCTTACTAACCATAACCCCTAGCCAAGGTTAAATCCAAAGGATCAGCTCCAAACCACAGTAAACACACAGAGAGAATGTGAGTTTGGATAAGTCCAAAAATAGATGGAAGAACGTAATTTCCAAAGAAATCTTTACACTACATTAACCCCCTTCCATGGAATGATTATATGAGCCATGGTGGTTCAGAATTGTGGGTAGACATAAAAGAGCCATTTGAATATCTTAATTCTGTTTTCAGTATCATTGTACACTTGGTAGGCTACGCATTCAAAGCTACAGTACACAGCACAGTCCATGTGTTCACACAAAACAGAGCCCCCATTACGTATTCTGAATCTGGTGTTCGCTTCCCACATAGTTATTTGTTAGGTATACACATGCCTGGAATACTGACTACATAATGGTACTCCAATATTCCATCAGACAAGTCATTTTCATATCAGGGAAGCAAATTGCATTTGAACAGTAAGCATGTTTCATTTTACAGGCAAGGACTCTTTTCAACATGCAATATCAATTCATCACTTATCTCGAGGCATCAAATAAACTAAAGGTAAATGTGCGAAATGTTATTTGTTGCCGAAGATATTATCACTGTTAATGCAAGATTAGGTTTCAAATCAAATGAATTTCATGAAGAATGCCCTGTTGTGTTCATATACAGTAGCTGACATCAGAGCTCATCACAGACCTTGGAGCCTTTTTTATATTCGATTATGCTGTTTTGTGCGCCTTATGTTTACTATCTACAGTATATGCATAATATCCGGTTATGACATTTTAATGGAAAGCCTTGTGTGTGTGTGTGTGTGTGTGTGTGTGTACAGTATGTGTGTGTGTCTGATGAGTCTGACTGTGCCTGGGGAAAAAAAGGGAACAAGTGAGAGAGAAAGACAGACGGAGAGTCAGGGCACCTTTCTGTGGAAAACTGTATGGAAGCGATTATTTTCTCCCCCCCTGCCGCAGACCCCCACTGCAGACATGACGGTCCAAAACACATCTCTCTGTCGGCCAGGAGGAAGGACCTCAAGCAGCGTCCTGTCCTCTCCACCGCTTCATGTCTGGCCTGTAGCTGGACACGGACCGAACGCCGCTCTGCTGGTACATGCGTATAGTGTCCCAGAGAGTGACACGAAGAGCTGAATGTACCTTGGTTTACACTAAATATAGGGTTACTTTTTTTTGTGAATATATTTTTATTGCTTTCACATAAACAAAACAAATTACACACCAAATAGCAATGCATAATGTAAAACGTAGCTGAAAATGAAAACACACACACACACACACACACACACACACACACACACACACACACACACACACACACACACACACACACACACACACACACACACACACAAAACAAAACAAAACAAAATGAGGGGGGGGGGTGCTGGCTGAGATACAAGTATTTACAAATCAAAAAAATATAGTGTTACTTTTCAATATCAGATATTTTGACTGCAGAGATACAGATCAGATATTTTGGCTGCAGAGATAAATATCAGACTCAGGCAAAGCTCTGACAGAGATGACAGCCCCAGTTACAGTCACTGCTGCCTGATATAAAGCATTCTGAATTGTGTATTGTAAGACTTGAAGACTGTGATGTAGGTGGACACATGACATGCTGTGTTTATTTTGTGCCATGAAGAGTTTGACTGTGTCACAACGATGAGACATTACCATGTGTAAGTACACTGAATATAGAACATATTAATGGTGGGATCTGTGACAGGGTATTCGTGGTGGGGTATTCTTGTGCAGCTAAAATGGAGCTCTTCGTATGGCAAATGACAAAAGCCAACAAGGAATTATAGCTGAAAAACATTCTTATTGTTCTAGTCTCAGAAAAATATATCCAAATAACAGCAGATGGAAATTTTGTCCTCCAAGGACAACATTATCCTTTCATTCTCTGGCTGAACAAAAAACGTTATGACGAATATTCTACAAAGCTGACTTCTATTTTATGTCCTGTGTCCATGGCATAAGCAGTCATTGCCAAGGTTGACTAAAATGTCCAACCAGTTCAGAGAGTTATGAAACAGTGAAGTGGTTTGACAGTTTATCTTATACTTTTCATTTTGGAGTTGAAACAGAATTAGTGTATTTTCTCTGTCATCACTGAA
>NC_084998.1:11755253-11762753 GCF_963854185.1 Sardina pilchardus
TTCTCTCTCTCTCTCTCTCTCCTCTCTCTCTGTCCCCACAGCTACATCTTCAGGCTGAGCTGCACCCGGCTGGGCCAGTGGGCCATCGGCTACGTCACCAGCGATGGGAACATCCTGCAGACCATCCCCCACAACAAACCGCTGTTCCAGGCCCTCATCGACGGCTGCAGGGAGGGCTTGTAAGTGTCGCCTCTCGCAGGCCCCATTCTCCGGCGGTGACCTCAGAGAGTAGGAATTGATTGTCTCTGTGGGGAGGAGGTGTGGGCCCCTCTCAGGAACTCTGACCGCTATTTTATCCCTCACCCTGCTCGTTACGAAAAGGACACTGACCACACGTTACACGACTGCCATTAGAATGTTCTGCTGGATAGGGAAGTACAGTTCAGCATCCATCACTCATGTGTGTTTGGGGATTATCAGTGGGCCCCAGACTGAAGTTTCTTCATAGACAGCTGTCAGTAATTTGTTGCTGATGAAGTCTCAAACTTGGAGACTTTGCTAGATATGACTGGATGAAAGAGTGACCTACCCAATATGTTTCCATTTTGCGTCTCATTATAAACAATAATTATAGATAGAAAGATAGATAGATAGATAGATAGATAGATAGATACTTTATTCATCCCAAGGGAAATTTTAGGCATCCAGTAGCTTATACAACCATAACACAACACACACACACTTACAGACATATCTCTCACATACATACAAAACACTTCCAGAAATGTATACATTTAAAGGGGCAAGTGAATAGACAACAAAGTTGGACTGAAATGGACTGACAGTGCAGCGATTGTGCCTCTCTCAATATTACCTCACCTTTTAATGCAGTAGAACATTGTCTTGTTAGGCATTCATACTGTACATCTATTACACTTGCCTACGTTTATATATATATATATATATATATATATAAAGAGTTCTCTGGACAATTCATTTTCAGTAACTGAATCTGATTTGAGGGTGTTTTTTTGAGAAGTCTCAACCGAGGACATTCTTTGATATTGTGATCAAATGGTTTTTCATTGTCCAATTACCTTGCTCGCTCAGGCAGTGGTGGGTAGATGATGGCTCTAAATGCAGTTTGACTTCCCTCCTCACACTCGACTGGTTTTTCGGTTTGGGGCCTGTGTGTGTGTGGAGAGGCAGCCAAAGGTGGCCCACTTTCCTGTAGTCTCTAATGGAGATGCCAGGAATGCAATTATGCATGAAAGCACATTATCCCGACTGCCTGTCTGAGTGCTCGGAGGAGAGTGGCAGTTCACGGGGACATGGCATGGGGCGTGTAGTAGCAGCGCTGGCTACCGTCTCCTCTCGTACGCCCGCCCGTCCTCATCCTCCTGCTGCTACTTGCCCTGTGTGTGCCACCCTGTAGAACACTCACCCCTGTTGACATTTTGTGCCCTCTCTCCCCTCAGTTACCTGTTCCCGGATGGACGCAGTTACAACCCTGACCTGACGGGCTTGTGCGAACCAACCCACCATGACCACATCAAAGTGACACAGGTTCGTGGCGAGGGCGGGGGGATGTGTTTGGGGGGGGGGGGGGTTGTTCATGCATGCACTCCACTGCAGACAGACTGCGGTGTGGTTGCTCTGGTGGCGTGGGCCGTGCGGGGGGGTGAGTGGGCGTGCTGACCTGTGTGCTGACTTGGCCTGCGGTCTCTGAGCTCTCTTTGTTTTTGTCTGAAATTAGGAGCAATACGAGCTGTACTGCGAGATGGGCTCCACCTTCCAGCTGTGCAAGATCTGCGCCGAGAACGACAAGGACGTCAAGATCGAGCCCTGCGGACACCTGATGTGCACTTCCTGTCTGTCGGCCTGGCAGGTAGGTACTTCCTCCGCACCGGAGTGCAGCGCATTCGTTCGTAATGGATGCACTTCAGACGAATAATACAAGGCAGTCATTTAGAGATTAACTCTTAAACTGTCATGTTTCCAATTCCAAGTAAATCTGCGGTGGCATTCATCATATTGAGGTGTGGCATCTTTCGTCAGTCATCGTTATGTGTCTTGAATGGCACCCTCATCATAGGCAGAGTAATGAAATCATGGACGTGAGGCGCTCCACCCTTTCTGTTCTTCCCCCTCATGTTGTGAGCAAACATGTGAGCACCGTAGCTATTCAGTGATCAACACAAAGGGAGAGAGAGGGTAAAGTGTACATGTATGCAAACTGAATGTGTGTGTGTGTGTGTGTGTGTGTGTGTGTGTGTGTGTGTGTGTGTGTGTGGTAGCCCACTAATGAGTCATTAGCCCGGTGGCCAGAGATTCTCATAACCCCTGTCATGGCGCAGGGGCATCTTGCCTCTTTCTAGAGTAAACAGACAGATCAGTGGCCTCTGAGGTCATCAGCGGAGCGAGTGTCACTGTGTGTCAAGAGTGTTGTGGTTGGAGTGTGAGTGTCACTGTTTCCTCTCTCTCTCACACACACACACGCACGCACGCACACACACACACACACACACACACACACACACACAAACACACACGTAAGCACGCACACACACACACACACACACACACGCACACACACACACACACACACACACACACACACACACACACACGTAAGCACGCACACACATGCGTACACAGACAGGCACGCTTTTCTGCTTATTGCGCACGTGGGTGTTGTGTGTGGATGTGCTGCAGTAGATTCCAGTTTACACGGCGCTGGAACCTCGGTGCCGCGCCTCGCCTTGCCATCTGCGTGCTGAGAACAATGTTCTCCATGTGACTCACAGGGGTGACTCAGAGGTCGCCGTGTTGTCATCGCTAGGTTCACTCTCCCCGTGTCACGATTGGCTGAGGTGAGACAATGTGACTTACTGGCCCCTCTTGACAGAGACGCACTTGCACAACTTTGCCTCTGTTTAGGGTGAATGGCTGCGAGGAGTTCACTAAAGCAGCTTGTGAATTATCCTTTGTGCGCGGATCGTTTTGTAGAAAGAAGGTCTTGTTGCGTAAGAACATTACGTTGATTCTAATTACTCTCTGCACTGAGCCATCAAATAATCTTCTGTGGTGATGCGTCTACTGTACCACATCATAAACCTTGTTGCCCCTGGAGTAGCAGACAGGATCTCTTGCGAGCGAGAAACGTTTCAGTTAGGACTGTTTATTTTTAGGGCATGAATGTTGATTTCAGGACGAGCCACTTTCTGAGTCTCATGACAGGCAAGGCGTAGCATTTGCATCGTTTGTTAACTCTCAATGCAGCACAGCAAACTTTGTCTGGTGAAGCAACTCGTGTGGATTAAGTTTCAAACAGTTTTTTGATGTCTTTCATGAATCCCCAGCCAGATGGCGGCCATGATTATCTTTTGTTCTTGTAAATACTTACACACTTTTCGGAGGGCTGAGGCAGAGGAAATGAGAGTTGAACTGCACCCCCACCCACACCCAATCCCACTGTAATATGACTAATATGCCATGTGTAATCTGTTTGCTGATACTGCAGCTTATTTGAGAGAGGAATGGCTTTCCTCTTACAGTAATGTATGGGTGTGTGTGTGTGTGTGCTTGTGTATGTACTGTATGCGTGTGTGCGTGTGTGTTTGTGCCTGTTTGCGCGTGTGTGTGTGTGTGTGTGTGTGTGTGTGTGTGTGTGTGTGTGTGTGTGTGTGTGTGTGTGTGTGTGTGTGTGTGTGTGTGTGTGTGCTTGTGTGTGTGTGCTTGTGTCTGCATGTGCAAATGTGTGTGCGTGCCTATATCTGTGTGTGTGTGCGTGCATGTATCTGTGTGTGTGTGTATCTGTGTGTGTGTGTGTGTGTGTGTGTGTGTGTGTGTGTGTGTGTGTGTTTACATTGCCTGTGTCCAATTTGGTCTCCAAATTTTGGTTCTAAAATAGAAGTAGGATGGATGTTGTAGGCAGAGCCCGAAGGGTCCAGTGAGTGGTAGCATGTGTCTTACAGCTGTTTGTAATCTCCCAGATCTTGCTTCAGATCCCCTACAAAAGCGTTTCCGTATGCTCCCCAAAACTCACAGCACCCCCATGTTTACTCAATCAAGCAAATAACCAAGCAGGAGTTATTGACATAACTGTGATGAACAGCTGTTGAATCCTTTCTTGTTGTTATGTTTTGCACTTGTGATACGGAAAATGAGCGTGCACGTGCCTTGTTTTATTTCATTGCAGGAGTCGGATGGACAGGGATGTCCGTTCTGTCGGTGTGAGATTAAGGGCACGGAACCGATCATAGTGGATCCGTTTGACCCCCGTAACGACGGGAGCAAGTGCTTCTTCTTGGACAATTTCAGCTGCCCAATGCTAGACCTGGACGATGATGACGATCGCGAAGACACACTGGTCATGAATGGACTGGCCTCCATTAGAAAGGTGAGTGTGTCTTGTCACACCACAGAAAAACTAAGGAGACAAATGCAGGACAACAGGCAGCAACTGTGCACACATTCTCCCATGCAGGGGTTTCAAGGATCTTGATGGCTTAGCGCAAGAAAACTTCATTATACTTTTTTTTTTTTTTTATCAAACCAACAAGACATCTGAGTATATTTGAGTTGCTGCATTCAGCATGAGAAGGCCAGTTCCCTGGGGTCTAATTTGTAGCCCACCATCATCCTCTCCTTTAAATGTTCCCAAACCTCATCCCCGATCATGATTAATTAAAAGCATTATGAACTACTGCAGTGATTTGATGTACAAAAACACTCTGCATTGCCTCAACAATCAAACTAGAATTAGAAATGGCAAAGGCTTTTTTCCTAAACCAGGCCAAATGATCAATGATAAACAGAACTTGCAATCAACTTCAAAACTAAATGGAAGCCAGTGTGTGGGCATTTTAGAATAGGCGTATTGTGTTCAGTTTGCATGGTGGTAGTAAGATTTCTGGTAGCAGCGTACTGAAAGAGCCGCAGCTCTTTAGTTCTCTGTAGACTTGGTAGTCTAGCATGCTGACGATAAAGCTTTGAATGAGTTCCTCTGAGTTTTGACTGGATGGCTGATGTAGTTGTTTTGATATAGCAACCGACAGTAAAATCGAAGTCGATCTAAACTCTGAGATTCTCTGAGATTTATGACCAGTTGTTATGGTTCAAGACACTGACCTCCTGGTGGGCACTTAATGCAAATCTTCCTGCGTTGATGCCAAATAAAATGATTTCCTAAGTTTTACTTTACTACAAGGCCTGTTTTGTTTTTGTCTGGCAGACATACTTAAGTTGGCCGTTTTAGGGCCTGGACCCTGTCAATATGGCCGCCTTATCTGATTTCTTGTTTCATTAAGAACGAAAACAGTCTGGACACTTAAAACCCCAACTGCAGAATGCACGGAAAATGCTTAACTACAGTGTCTGTGTCTTTACAATGTCACAATGCAGTCTTACAATGTCTGATTATGACAGCGTTGATCTGGTGGGACATTTGTACAGTATGTGGACATGTCGGACATGTTGTCACGGTGCTCCGCTTGTTCTTTGCAGTGCACTGAGAGGCAGAATTCGCCCATCATGTCCCCCAACTCCTCCCCTGTTGCCCAGCGTAGGAAAGCCCTGCCTGACCCGTCAGGGGGCATCCAGCACCTCAGCCTACCTCCAGTGCCACCCAGACTGGACCTCATCCAGAAGGGCATCATCCGCTCCCCCTCAGCCAGCCCCACTGGCTCTCCAAAGGTGGGTTTGTTGTTGTTGTTGTTGTTGTTGTTGTGTGTGTGTCTGTATGTATGTATGTGTGTGCGTGTGTGTGTGTGTGTGTCCGGTGTGTGTGTGTGTGTGTGTGTGTGTGTGCGTGCGCGTGTGTGTGTGGTTCTGTCTGTCTTTGTGCTTGTAGTTTACTGGAAAGGCTTGGGGCTTGGGAATGTGTAATGGGGGATACTGCAGTGAAATGAAATACCAGCAAAGATGAGTTGTGTCCACACCACACAGCATTGGTCAGTAAAGTGAATCGGTCCTGGTCAGTTTGCCAGTGTGTGCCAAGCGGCTGCCCTCTGCCCTCTGCCCAGTCCCTCCCCTGCTGACTGCCTTCTGTTCCCTCCTCCTCCCCCCAGTCCTCTCCAGGGATGCCCAGGAAGCAGGACAAGCCACTTCCTGCTCCGCCTCCCCCACAGAGAGACCCTCCCCCGCCGCCGCCCCCTGAGAGACCTCCCCCCATCCCGCCGGATGGTCGCGCCGCCTGGCTCTCGTCTCCGTCGTCCGGCCTGCCCCGGGACCCACAGCTGCCGCCCGAGGCCTGGTGCCCCAAAGACAGCCCGCTCGTAGACGGTCGGCCGGGAGCCGACCGCTCCCCCAAGCTGGCCCATTCGGCGCCCTCGCACGTGAACGGCCGGCCGCTGAGCTGTCCGCTGGTGGAGAGCGGAGCGGTCCGGCCACAGCATAGACTGGACGGCCTGGCAGATGGCCCTAAGGTGAGAGGCAGCAGGCTTTTTGGGAAATCACACACACACACACACACACACACACACACACATACAGTACACATACACACACACACACACACACACACACACACACACACTCACATACAGTACACACAAACACACACACACACACACACACACACACACACACACACTGTCTTTGACGATGGCCGCTGTTGACGGCTAGTGTCAGATGATGCTGAGGATATTTAACATTTGTTTGTTTGGAATGTTTGCAGCACACATATCACTCATCTCTCCCTTCCAGTCTGTTGTTTTTCCTGTTTTCAATGCAAGTGCAACAATTTAGCTTTTTGCTCATCTGTTACTTAGCAACAGCCGCGGTTTGCCAGCTTAGTTGTGAATTTTGGCAAGGAACAGTATTTTCACCTTGTTTTCTTCTTTGTGTGTAGGGAGAGGTGGGGGGGGGGTTATAATCTGTGTGTGTGTGGTCTAAGCTTTGGGTATAGGGTAACTAAACTAAACTAAACTAGTAACTCTGTAACTAAATCAAATTAAGAGCATTTACATTTAAAACTATGATCACAACTGCTCACTTCATCGTAGTGTATCTAGTTAATCTGTCAATGAGCTCTCTCTACATATATCCATCTCTCTCTCCCCCTCCCTCCCTCTCTCTCTCACACACACACACACACACACACACACACACACACACACACACACACACACACACACAGTAGCTCAGTGAGATTTTGAATTATGCAACAGTGTTCACAGGAGACAAGAGGGTGTCTGAGGTATTTAAACTGTGTGTGCGTGTGTGTGTGTGTGTGTCCGTGTGTGTCCGTGTGTGCGCGCGCATGCACATGAGTCTATAAGTGTGCACAGAGGAAGGCAGCTTATCCCCCACAGTAAGTGTTCACCAGGCCCTTGATTAGTACCCAGTGTGGCTGGCGACGCCTCTTGAGGGGAGTTGGCCTCGTCCACCGGCCTCTCCGGCGGCCCCCTTCTCTGGCTCCGAATCCGCCTGGCCGGCCCTGCCAGCGCCTGGGCTGGGTGAACTGGACTGGAGCTAATCTGGAACTGGTGGAGGAGCTGTGTGTGTGTGTGTGTGTGTGTGTGTGTGTAGGCCGCTTTAATTCCGCCGCTCTCTGCA